>NW_021604791.1:6141996-6152482 GCF_004785775.1 Grammomys surdaster
TCCTTCCTTCCTTCCTTCCTTCCTTCCTTCCTTCCTTCCTTCCTTCCATCCTTCCTTTCTTCATCCTAAACAGGGTTTCTCTGTATAGTCCTGGCTGTCCTGGAACTTAATATGTAGACTGTCCTGGCTGGCCTTGAACTCAGAGATCTGCCTGCCTCTGCCTTCCAAGCCTGGACCACCACCACCTGGCCAGCCTGGCTTCTTATAGCTACCAGAACCACAAACCCAGAAGTGGGAGAGCTAACAATGAGCTGGTCCCATCTGTATCAATCACCAATAAAGAAAACGCATCTCAGGCTTGCCCACAGGCTCATCTAATAGGGACAAGTTCTCAGTTGAAGGTCTCTTCCAAGATGACTCTGTGTCAAGTTGTAATAAAACTAGCCAGCACAGGATTTTAGGAACTAGAAACTGTATGACAGGGACAGAAGGGAGAAGCTGCATTTAGGCCTATTTCATCATTCCACTGCTTAAAAAGCATACACACACAGCCGGGCAGTGGTGGCACACGCCTTTAATTCCAGCACTTGGGAGGCAGAGGCAGGTGGATTTCTGAGTTCCAGGCCAGCCTGGTCTACAGAGTGAGTTCCAGGACAGCCAGGGCTACAAAGAGAAACCCTGTCTTAAATAAATAAATAAATAAATAAATAAATAAATAATAAGAAGCACACACACAATTTCTTCGCCATGTGTAGCACATGCCTTTAATCTCAGCACTCGGGAAGCAGAGAGTGAGGTGGAACTCTGTGAGTTCAAGGCCAACCTGGTCTACAAAGTGAGTTCCAGGACAGCCAAGAGCTGTTACACAGACAAATCCTATCTCAGAAATAATAAAATAAAACAAAACAAAAATCTTATTAAAAAATTTTATACATCTTTTGATCATATTCTTTTCCCTCTCCAACTCCTTCCAGATTCTTTCTACCTCCTACCCGACTACATGTTCTTTCCTTCCCCCTAAGAACAAAAATAAAAACAAGCAGCAAACAAAGAAACAAGCTAAACAAGACAATAACAACAATAACAACAAACCAAAGAAAACCCAAGCCAAATCTAAACATAAAAGCACACAAAAATCATGGAGTGTGTTTTATGTTGGCCAATTATTCCTGGTCACGGGGGTCTGCTCTGGAGTGTGGTTGGTGTGCCTAGGATGGCCCCACTGGGGCAAAGTGATTTTCCTGTTCTTAGCAGGTATCAGTTGCAAATAAGGTCATGGTTATAGGTAGGACTTTGTGTTCATGACCTTGTCTCTGAGCTGAGATTTTGTTCTCACACAAGACTTTTTGCCTACTTTTATTTTAATGGCAAAAAAAAAAAATGAATGAATGAGTGAGTAAACAAAAGAAACCAGGATGACTGACCTATGAAATACTTTTAGAATAATTTATTAAAAGAAATACCGGGAATGGAGGGATGGATCAGTCTATTAAGAACTCTTGCTCCGGGCTGGAGAGATGGCTCAGTGGTTAAGAGCACTGACTGCACTTCCAGAGGTCCTGAGTTCAAATCCTAGCAACCACATGGTGGCTCACAACCATCTGTAATGAGATCTGATGCCCTCTTCTGGTGTGTCTGAAGACAGCTACAGTGTATTCATATATAATATATAAATAAATCTTAAAAAAAAAAAACTCTTGCTCCTCGTCATTAACTCTAGTTTGAGGGGACTCTTCCACCCTCTTGTGGTTTCTGAGGGTACTGCATGAGTGTGATGTACTAACACACACGAAGGCATACCCGTTTACACATGTACGTACACTACAAATAAAATCTTTAAAAACGTTTTTAAGTGAGGAATACTCTCAGATCATCCTAAGTGGGTGGCTTCTCATCTCATAGAGCACTCAGCAGGTTTTGCACAGACGCCCTTGAGCCCATGAGGACAAGGGAAGCCCGGGCGCATCCGGCAGGAGAGTGTTGGAGGAACGCCCCAGGACTTTGATGACGGCACAAAACAGCAGCAAGTCAGCATCTTCCAATCATTGCAGGCGTTTTACGTTGCTGCATCCTGTGCAGGTTGGTCCTGGACACCTGACTTGGGGTGCCTTGGGAATGACAGACACTGAAGTAATGACAGACACACTGACAGAAGAGCTGGAATTTTGGAGGTGGACTGTACCCAGTCTGATGAAGGGCACCTGTAACGAAGCCTGGAGTCTCGCTGGGGTTTGTTATGTAAAGCACAAGGACGAGCAGTTAGCTAGTCTTGATAGGAAGTCTCTCCGAGGGAGTGGTCTCTGGTTGCGGTCATTTGGGAGGAGGAAGCTACAGATGCTTGTGCTTCCTTGTCGATTGTTCCTAAACACTCATGGACCATTGGATGCTTTGCTGTTTCTCTGCATCAGACCTGGGGAGGGCTCCGTCACTCTCCTGAGTCTGAAGCATTGACTCAGCTGTAGTCATGGCAACAACAAACATCCACTGAGGACTTCGTCTGTAACTTGTCCTTTTTAATTTGTCTAATATTTGTACCCATAAGGACATCTGAGATTAGAGCTGTATATAAAGCTGTTCGTCCAGCCAGGTAATTTTATTTTCTTAACTATTTACAAAATATCTATTCACGGCCTGATCCTGCAACTAAATTGCTAGCTCTTTAGAAATATCTTTCTAGCTGTCATTTTACGGAGCTACTCTACCTTTCTTCTGAGCTCCTCCAAACCCATTAGGGCTCCTTACTCTCTTTCCTAGAATCCCATGTCCTGCCAGCTGCTTCTCTGTTGTTCCTGTGAGCCCAGAGAGAGAATTCCCTATCTCTTACCTGGAACTTCTTCCATGAAGTTCTTCCAAGCCAAAAGAGCGAGAGTCTAAAATGAGAGCCAGCTCAAGAGGCTGAGGCTCCAAAAGGTGCCCCTCAAAGGTCTAATTTCTATAAACGAAGTCTCTAGCTCCTCTCCTATACCCTTGGCAGGCTGAGCCCTGTCACTATCATGGGGATTCCAAGCCAAGTCAGTGGGGGCCGAACCACTTCACCTTTATGGTGGGGTAGCTGACTTTGCCTCAGGTCATTGAGCAAAGACCGCAAGACTTCTCCCAAGACTTTCTGTTCTTTAGCATCCTTATCTAAGGAGGCCTTTAGAGACAGATCCAAACTGCATCTCTACAGGACACACCTAACTTCATCTGACAAGTGCAATATCTTTCTAGGCCTTCATGTTTTGCTCTCAATTGGTTTTCTATGAACCATAATCAGGTATCCTGAAACATCCATCTGTTCCCCAAGTACTTTGATGTTGCTTAAAGAATAATCTAAACCGGCGCCTTTAATCCCACCACATGGGAGGCAGAGGCAGGCGGATTTCTGAGTTCCAGGCCAGCCTGGTCTACAGAGTGACCAGACTACACAGAGAAACCCTGTCTTGAAAAACAAAACAAAACAAAACAAAACAAAAACCAAATAAACAAACAAAAGAATAATCTAGAATTTTTTCTCTTCCTACCCAGGTTGGACTACATGACCTCTGTGATAGAAAGCAGAACAGAAATCATGCAGTGAGAAGCCCTTCACAGAGGGTGGGCAGCTACAGCTGGCACACAAGATGAGGCCTTTGAAAGGGCTAAAGCATAGCATCAACGGATAGCAACACTGGTGTCTGTGAAGTACAACCACTCTATCGCCCTCTCCTACTCCTCCCGCAACTAAAGCTAGGAAGTCTTATTGGTGCTGACAGTGGTGGAAGAGGAAGGGCTCTTAGGACCAGGGAGGCAGAGACAGTCAGTGATTCATAAGGTCTCTGGCATGAGGGAGCGTATTCATCTTTTCAGGATTCTTTAAGAATAAATCACATTTTAAAATCTGTGTGTGTGTGTGTGTGTGTGGTGTGTGGTATGTGGTGTGTGTGTGTGCATGAGTGCATGTGTGGTGTGTGTGTGTGGTGTGTGTGCATGTGTGGTGTGTGGTGTGTGTGTATGTGTGGTGTGTGGTATGTGGTGTGTGTATGTGTGTGTGTGGTGTGTGTGGTGTGTGTGCATGTGTGTGTGGTATGTGTGTGTGGTGTGTGTGCATGTGTGTGGTGTGTGTGTGTGCATGTGTGTGTGGTGTGTGTGTGTGTGTGTGATGTGTGTGCTGTGTGTGTGTGATGTGTGTGGTGTGTGTGCATGTGTGTGGTGTGTGTTTGTGTGCATGTGTGTGGTGTGTGTAGTGTGTGTGCTGTGTGTGTGTGATGTGTGTGGTGTGTGTGCATGTGTGTGGTATGTGTGTGTGTGGTGTGTGTGCATGTGTGTGTGGTGTCTGTGTGTGTGGTGTGTGGGGTGTGTGTGTGTTTGGTGTGGTGTATGTGCAGGTGTATGTGTGTGAATGTGCATGGTCATAGGTGCCATGATGTATATACATGGAGACCAGAGAACAGCTTGAAGGAATTAATCCTTTCCTTCTACTGTGTGGGTCTCCGGATTTGAACTCAGGTCACTGGGTTTAGTAGCAAGCCCCTTTATCCACTGAGTCATCTCAGCAGCCCGTCATTTCTGGATGTGGGAGTCTCTATTTTTGAGGAAGTAAGAGTATCCTGGGCGGGAATTGGGCAGAGAAGGGCAAGGAAGTTCTGAGAGAAGTGACAATAGATGTATAACGTCTGAGAGCCCCTACCCTTGCATCTAGTGTAGGAGGCGCTACACTAGTCAGCAACATCTGTGTCAGAAGCTGGGCAAACTGGCCAGCAGTGGAGGAAGGGAGAGCTGAGGGGTTACGTGGTGAGAGCCTAGGTAGGCTCACAACGGTTTCAGGTGCTTCCGAGCAAAGCCACTTCTTTCCCTGCAAGTGTGTTCAAAGAGTATCCTTTTTTCTTTTTATCTAAAAGAAAGCAAGCAACCTATCAGAGTGATTCTCTAAGGATGGTGATATTTATGTGCAGCTCAGTGCAGTGGGGATATGCCTCCTATAGTAGACTATGAGCATGTTTAACGGGACGGGGGAGGAAGGAAAGAGGATGTTTTTAGCAGCAGTCAATGAGGAGATTACGTCAGATATTTTGAAGCAACCATTCCTGGCCACACTGATTAACAAGGCTGAGCAGACAGTTGCTGGGCAGACACACTTGCAACAGGGCTTCTTATGTCCTCTACGAGGGTTTGTGGTTTTTCAGAGTCTTTTGCAATAATTGCTATCATGCCACCAGGCCACAAGAATCTTTCCTCTAGAAGTTTCTCTCAAGCTGTGAGCTGTGACCCATTTGGTGACCTTTCACAGAGGTTGCCTAAGACCATCAGAAAACACAGATATTTACATTACTATTTGTAAAAGTAGCAAAGTGACGGTTATGAAGTAGTAATGAAAATAATTTTATGGTTGGGGTTCACCACACCATGAGAAGAAGCTGTATTGAGGGTCCCAGGATTAGAAAGGTTGAAAACCACTGCTCTGTAAGGATGGATGGCTAGTGTAACTTCATTCTTTTGTTGTTATGGTTGGCATAAATGACTCCCCTAAAATGCAATGCTGGTGATAAAGTCCTAAACAGAAGGACTTTGGTCAGGTAAACAGAAGCCTAAAGGCGGGTTATCATGTACCGGGAAAGCAGATCTCTGAGATGGATTCTGACATCAGGAACTTCTCTTAATCCATCCCTAAAGGCCAACTACCTCAGAGAGGAGCATTGATTTCTGTCAGTCTGCACAGCCTGCATCAGCTCAAAGTTCTCTACCCTGCTGATTGTCACATAAAAGCTACCTGCTTCTCTCTGATCCCAAAAGAAATAGCCTTGGCAGTTCGATCCCCCATAAACTTTTCTTTCTACCCATGGAGTGATCTAATTCAGTGGTTTCATAGAGTTTCCACCTGTGTTCTTTGGGTAGCCTACTGGATTTGAAATCACTTAGGTCAGTTCATAAAGCCCAGGTTATCTAGTTTAGGCAACACCTGGCAGATACCATGCAGGAGAAGCTGACCTAGGCAAGTGAACTTCTTGGAGACAGTCCACTGTTTTGCATGACTGCTATGGGTTCAGGGTTGCTATGGGTGCATGGTTGCTATGGGTCCATGGTTGCTATGGGTGCGTGGCTGCTATGTGTGTACCTTGGAGAGGAACAACTCCAGAAGCTTTGTCCTAGGATTGCTTCTTGCTACCAATATGCCTTTGTCGCTGTCCACTCCAACCCGTGGAAAGAAACAGCGACACACGGAGTTCTCCTTCCCAACGCAGTTTATTCAGGAACCCTTACATTCTTCAAAAAGCCCCCGAGCCTCTCCTCCACCGCCCTTAAAGCCCTCTGCCTTCTCCAATCAGAGCCTGCCATGTCGGTGCATGTGATAGGACAGTGGGTATGGCAAGATCTGATATTGCCCTACATAGCAGATGGCCTGATTGTGCGTAGCAGTGAGCCTATGCAATATTGCCTGTGGGCGTGGCTTCTTCAGGGGCATATGAGGAAGTCAGGTGTTAGCCTCAGGCGCCATTTTGGAATGGCCACCACACCCGCTTCCTACAATTCCCCCTTTTATTTAATTTTGGCAGAGAGAATGCCTGTCTTAGGTTGGCCCTTGCGACAATGCTCCTTACCTGTCATCGGGAGTCAAACAGCTCTGGTTTGGTCCCTGTCTTAGGTTGGTAACACGTCCAAGGAGTCTTACCCATCTCTGACTACTTCTCTAGCATGCCGAGCCACACTTGAGGAGATTGTCCCATCTCCACGGCTGCAAATGCCTGCACTATCAAGGCCCGTTCTCTGCTGTGTTGATTTCTCCTTTTGCACATACACCAACAGGCAAGGCCACTGATCAGTAATAGGCACAGAGCTAAAACTCTCAAACCCACCCATTCCTTAAGGTGGGACATTGCTTGATGTATCCATTCAGTCAGTCCGGAGGCCAGGGAGACATCCACTCTAATTGAACTAATATGAACAATCGACTTGAGAAGTTCTCTCATCTTCTTATCCAATTCCACAGACCAATTTCCTGAAAGATACTTGGAAATTTCCTTAGAAAGATTAGCAGCATGACTTACATTTTGATATCAAATAGAAGTAACACACAAGCCAGAATATTTCCATTGGCAACCTAATTGGGCCATCTCTATGTCAAAATCCCTCCTAGGCCCAAATAACGTCATAGCTGAAGGAGCTTCCACAGGCCAAGGAACATAATGAGGCATTTGGGCAACCATAGCAAAGGAAAATGTAGAAACATTCCAACATACAGCATAAAAGCGAGTACTATTATCACAACTCAAAAAACTACCATTATAACTACCATTATATACAAAAAAAAAAAAACACAAAGGGGGGCCATATGCATATTGGCGTGGGTAAAGAGGAAACATCTTGTCCTGGGCTTAATAACTTTAGGTTGCAATATATGGAGAAAAGGTAAAAGCATTCTTCATAGCCCAAGTGACTCACTCATCTTGTCTATAGGATCTCAAGATCTACGTGCCGAACTTCAGCGTGCTGAACTTCAGGATTTCATTTCTTTAACTCTTTCTCAAGCCTGTCTACTTCATCTCCTAGAGTATCAATAATGTTTTCTCCATGTTTAAGCGTAAAGGCTTCTAATTGTTCAGGAGTTTTCACTTCTTGAATTTCCTGCATCATTTGGTCAAAATCTTGCTTTTCCAAATATGATTTTGTAACTACTCGTTCATCTAAATCAACTTCTGCCTTAAATCTGACTTTGCCTAATCTCAGGTCTGTGGCTTTGACATTATGGATTGCCATTACTGATGGGTCGCTCTCCAGGAGTATACTTGGATCACGACTTTCTATGACATACTTGTAAAATGATGTGCCCTTGGCCTGGGTGCTCCTGCAAAGTTCATTTATGGCAACAAGAAGTGTCTCTCCTTCAAACACCAAAGATCCTGCTAAAATACAATATGCCCATAGAAGGGATTCCATTGGTTGAGGATGAAGCAATCCCATGACTCCATGATACCAAGAGAGTCCTGCACCCATCATGAAAATACCAATACCACTAATCAATGAAGAAATATAGCGCATATTTGAAAAGCCATATGGGTGAGAAGAATCTGGTGTCTGAACAGACTTGCTGATGTCTAGTGCTAGCAAACCCTGGTTACAAGTATCAGATAATGAGTGTATAGCTTCTGAGAACATACTTGTTGAACCCCTATAAATCCAGGCAAGAAATTTAAAGAAGCAGTTTAAGCCATTAATGCAAAAGGCAACCATCACCACTTTTCCTGGTTCCTTAAGAAACATTTGGAAACATTGAGCTCTAAGCTCCTTCCAAGCTTCTGGGAGCAACTTTGTAATGGCCGTTTCTTTTGTAACGGCCGTCAGGTTCTGTTACTTTGTAAAGGCCAGGGTGGGTTCTGCTGCTCCGGTCTGCAGGTCAGAATCTAGCAAGAAAGAGAAACTGAGACAGAGGAAGGGGAAGAAAAAAAGAGGCGAGAGACACAGAAGATAGATACAAGACAAAGTCTGGTCGAGTCTCTTCAAGTCTCTTCTTTATTCTCCTCACTCTCCTCACTTCTCCTCTCTCTTTCACTCTTATACTCCTCACTTTCCTCTTCAGAACTATCTCCATTTTCAGACTTTTGAGATCACTCTTCTTTTAACTGCTCTAGTGTATTGCTACCCTTTTCTAGCTCCTTGATGTGACTTGTCCCAACGCTGGGAAGCTTATAGTCTCTGAACCGAGAACTTTCCCTTGTCCCACTTACCTGGGAACTTTCTCTTGTCCCACTTATCTGGGAACTTTCCCTTGTCCCACTTACCTGGGAACTTTCCAGCTAGCTGCCCTGACTGCGATGAGTTCTGAAGTCCCCATTCAGGCCACTACTTGTCGCTGTCCACTCCAACCCGCGGAAAGAAACAGCGACACACGGAGTTCTTCTTCCCAACGAAGTTTATTCAGGAACCCTTACATTCTTCAAAAAGCCCCCAAGCCTCTCCTCCACCGCCCTTAAAGCCCTCTGCCTTCTCCAATCAGAGCCTGCCACGTCGGTGCATGTGATAGGATAGTGGGTATGGCAAGATCTGATGTTGCCCTACATAGCAGATGGCCTGATTATGCGTAGCAGTGAGCCTATGCAATATTGCCTGTGGGCATGGCTTCTTCAGGGGCATATGAGGAAGTCAGGTGTTAGCCTCAGGCGCCATTTTGGAATGGCCACCACACCCGCTTCCTACATGCCTTCTCATGATTGCCATTGCTATATTCTTCTTAAACCTGTGATTGGGCATGGGAAGACCCTCATTGATTATAACCTGGTGTGATTAATTCCTAGGTGTTGTCCTACTCTGTTGGGCAAATTTCTTGCAGATCAACATGAAGATGAACTTTCATGAAACAATGATGTTTAGATGACTTGACCATTTTATAATCCCTGATAATGACTTTGCAGAATTCCTGATTTGATTCAAATAACTTTAAGAAGTTAAGGTAGTGGATAGAAAAGTTAAGGTTAAAATTAAAAGTAGAATGTGTTTCCTCCTGCAAAGTAGTAAAGGCTGCATAGGTTAGAAAAGGACTTCAACGAATTTTCATGTGTAACAAGCACACAAACTGCACTTGGAAAAAAAAAAGGCTTGTAACAAATTAGTGATCAAGAACAGCATTCATTCTAGAATAGGTTCAGGGATGAGGCCAAAGGTCTAGGTGTGAACCATGATAAGAAAGGTCATGAGCAGGGAGTGGGTAATTCTATTATGAATGTAAGAACAGAGAATGGATGATTAGCTAGTTTAATTATACAAGACTTCAAAAATAAGACGTAAGATAGGTGACCTGTTTCATGATAAAAACCTTGTTAACCTGTGGCATTAAAAAAAAAAACTATTGCTTTGAACTTATAATGAATATATGGAATGAAAGATAAATCTATTGCTTTGAACTTATAATTAACTCATGAAATAAAAAAAATAGGTACAACTACTGCTCTGAACTTATAATCAACTTTTGAGTGTGTATCTGTCTGTCTGTCTGTCTGTCTGTCTGCATGCATGTGTGTTAGTAGAAGCCATCAGCTCTGCCTTAGGGCATGCTTGTGTTGGTAGTATGACCAGTACTCAGGGAAACAGGGACAACTATTGGCTCTCTCCTCTAATTACGTGTGAGACTAGTATTCCCTTTTAACTCTTAGTACTTGGAGTACAGCTGTCATATGTCTGTGACACTACTTAAGTTACTTACTCAGCAATGTAGTTGGTATAGAAAAGGTCCCCCAAGGGCCCACATGGGAGAACTTGGTCCCCTGTTGGTGCTACTAGATGGTGGTACAGACTTTAGGAGGTGAAACCTAGTGTGTATGTGTGTGTGTCTTCAAGTCTGTGTGTGTGTCTTCAGGTCTGTGTGTGTGTGTGAGTGTGTGTGTCTTCAGGTCTGTGTGTGAGGGTATGTGTGTGTGTATGTATGTGTATGTGTGTGTGTGTGTGCATGTGCATGTGTGTGTGCATGTGTCTCTGTGTGTGTCTGTGTGTGTCTGTGTGTGTCTGTGTGTGTATGTGTGAGTGTGTGTCTCTGTGTGTGTCTGTGTGTGAGTGTGTGTCTGTGTGTGTCTGTGTGTGAGTGTGTGTCTCTGTGTGT
>NW_021604791.1:6152582-6166580 GCF_004785775.1 Grammomys surdaster
TGTGTATGTGTGTGTGTGTGTGCATGTGCATGTGTGTGTGCATGTGTCTCTGTGTGTGTCTGTGTGTGTCTGTGTGTGTCTGTGTGTGTATGTGTGAGTGTGTGTCTCTGTGTGTGTCTGTGTGTGAGTGTGTGTCTGTGTGTGTCTGTGTGTGAGTGTGTGTCTCTGTGTGTCTGTGTGTGAGTCTCTATGTGTGTGTATGCCTCTCTGTGTGTGTATGTGTGTGAGTGTGTGTCTCTCTGTGTGTGTGTATGTGTGTGTATGTGTGTCTGTGTGTGTCTGTGTGTGTGAGTGTGTGTCTCTGTGTGTGTATCTGTATGTGTGTGTGTCTTCAGGTCATTAGGGTGTGACCTTGAAAGGACCAAAGTCTCTCTGATCTCTCATTCTCTTCCACTTCCAGTCTCTCTCTCCCTCTCTTCTTTTTCCTTCCCCTCTCCCCCTCCCTTCATCCATTCCTTTTACACACACACACACACACACACACACGCACACACGCACATATACACGAAACCTCTCTATTTGATGAGCAGGCATGCTCTGACACACATTCCCTGACATAAAGTCTCACCTTTCCATATGCCCAGAAGCAACGAGACCAACCCGAACCTTCAAAGCTATGAGCCCCCAAAAACCTTTGCTTCTTATAATCTGATTATCTTAGAAGTCTGTTACTGTCACAGAACGCTCACTAACATCCACGTGTCTGGTTCCTTTTACAATGCCAGTTTACCCGTTCTCTCATCAATATTCTCTTTTAGAAATATAGTTGAGTTTTTAAAAACAAACATAGCTAGTTATACTGTATGTAAGTAGTGGTTCTCCTGGAAGACTCATTGAAGTATCTTCAATTTCTGAGTCAGTAGTTTTGGGGTAGGCTTGTAAATGGGTATTTTTTACCATACTCCTTGGGGAAGCTGAGACCACAGGCCAGGGGACATGTTTTGAGAACTGCATTTTTAGAGTATAGTCCAAGGTCAAGGGGTCTTGCCTTGTAGATGGCTATCATCTCCCAAGATCAGCGCTTCCCAGCTTGTGAGTTGTGACCCCTTTTGTGGGGATTGTTGAAAAACCTTTTCACAGGGGCCACCTAAGACCATTGGAAACACAGATATTCACATTATGATTCACAACCATACAAGAATTACAGTTGTGAAGTAGCTATGAAATAATTTTATGGTTGGGGACAGGTCACCCCAACATGAGGAACTGTATTAAAGGGTTGCAGCATTAGGAAGGTTGAGAACCACTAGTCTAGAGCTTCTCTAGTCTTGTCCCGTATTCTGCATCTCCAGATTTACTCTTCCAAAGACATAAATCACGCCGAACGAGAGTTCCTCACATGAATGACATCATCTTAGCAACACAAAATACCTCTTCAAAGATCTTATCTAAGCAGGGTATGTGTGTATCCCTTGGGAGGTAAAGATGAGTGGTTCAGGAATGTAAGACTATTCTTGGCTACAGAACAAGCTCCAGGCCAGGCTGGAGGAACCACGGCTGATTATAGGGCAGGACAGCATGCGGTCCCAGAAACGGCTTCCACCTACAGACACGCTGGGGAAAATGTGCAGGTTTTCACTTTTCCTTTCCTTTGCCTCTGCTATGACGAGACCCTCCATTTTAAGCAACATGTAATTACCAGCCAGTGATTTTCCAAAGACTTTCCTATCAGATTTAAATGATAGTGAAACTTGTTTAAAGGACCACTGTTGGGCTGTAGAAGGACATCTTGGGTTGGCACGGGCCTGGAACCTCGAGACTGCAAGTGTTTGGCCACGCCCCCAGAACCCAGGGCCCTGACAGGCGGTCTCATCTCCATTTAACCTGTACGGTTGGTCAGTCACGTAAGATACAGGTAGAGGGCGTGACTAACAGGCCTCTGCCTCAAGATTTACATATTAATAAGGCCAGGGGCCTAGATAATTAAATTATCCCTTCCTTAGCCCCTACTCTTTCCTACTCCCTATATAGGAGAGCTCCTCCTGGCATCTGGTGGGGGCACACTAACATCTAGATACAACTTTCACCATCATGGACAATAAAACTTTTATCTCTTGGATTCCACGTGTCTTCTGGGCCTGGGGCTTTCTCACGCATGTGGGAACATCTGCTGCTACCACCCCCTCCTCCTGTGGACCTCTGCCACCGCGCCCTCTCGGGCTACCAAGCCGGTCTGCGGGCGGGCCCCTACACGCCCCGTGAGCGTGTTTTTTTCCCACAGACCACCTGTTTGAACTTTACAAGGTGCAGGAAACACCTGATGTGAGAATAGGATCAGGCACCTGTCCTGCTGTGTGAAACTCTGGGCAGAAGAGGCAATGACTTCACGTAGCTTCACATGGAGGGTGGCAGGCTTTGGCATGTGACCTTCTCCGTTTGAAAATTGAAAACCCAGGACACCCTTCAGTCCTGGGCAGAAGTTTAAAATATCTCCAGTCATGCAGATAGAAAACAGCAACCTACACAGGAAGTAACCAAAGTGCTTGGTTTCAGGGAAAATGTAATGCTTCTTAGGTTGAAATTAATAGTTGGGGTTTTTTTTTTTTTTTTTAAGTGCTATAGTTCCAACTCAGGATTTTATACATGCTAGGCAAATACTCTACAACTGATCAACAGTCCCAAGCTGTTTTAAATTTTGAAATAGGGTCTTAAGAACTTATTAAGGGAAGTCTTTAACTCATTCTGTGGCCTTGGAAGGTCTCAGAAAAAAATTGTCATCTATGTTAAAGTCTCTACAAGGCTAACCAATTGATGAGAAATTTGCAATTGTTGAGAGTCAGAATAGTGCAGATCCAAACCCAAATTACCTTGGGTTATCTTTAGCCCTCTTAATAATCATTCCACACTCACTTGTATTTGACCAAGTATCCTTATGACTGTCAAGTGAAACCTTTCGGAATATGTTAGTTGACTGTCCTACTTACGGTTTCTATTGCTTCAATGAAATACCATGACCGAAAAGCAAGTTGGAGAGGAAAAGATTTATTTGGCTTACACTTCCAGAGCTATAGTCTAATGTTGAAGGCAGTCAGGACAGGAATTGAGGCAGGGAAGGAACCTGGAGGCAGGAGCTGATGCAGATGCCACAGAGGGGTGCTGCTTCCTGGCTTCCTCCCTATGACTATTAAGACTGCTTTCTTTATAGAACCTAGGGACTACCAGGCCAGGGATGGCACCACCCACCATGGGCTGGCTCCTCCCCCATTGATCACTAATTGAGAAAATGCCTTACAGCTTGATCTCATGGAGGCACTGTCTCAGCTGAGGCTCCCTTCTCTCTGATGACTCCAGCTTGTGTTAAGTTGACACACAAACCCAGCCAATACACAGACTACTAGGCTTCCACAGATTTGGAAGGTAAGGAAGCCTCAGGTGACATCTGAGGCCCGTATAAGCTCACCTGTTCCCTGATGTTCCCACTACCATGTTCCCATAAATCAAAGCGCCTTGATTTATGATTTTCTTTTGTTTTGTAACTATAAGAGCTTTATGGAACTCTTGTCACATCCCAAACATGATATCTGAGACAATGTGTTTCTGGACCACGTCACTCATATTTGGTGCAGAATAAACCATCTTTTTTTTTTTTTTCCTGTTTAAAGTAAGAGTTGTTCTTTTATTGATACCTTGAATTTGTGATCCTCCTGCCTCAGCTTATCAAATAGCTGGGATTATAGGCTAGTGCTATCAGGCCCGGCTCAATGGATATTTTCTGTTTCATTAAGTGGTCGTAGGTGTGTTCCTCCTCTTGATAAACTATAGTACGATTCAGGGAAGATAATATAAAACAAGGCCCTCTTTCTACACCCCAACCACAATAACAATAACAATAACCCCCAACAATAGTAACAACAGTAACAAAACCTCCTTAAAACACCTTAAAACAACAGTAACAAAACCTCCAGCAAGCTGATGGGGACAACCAGCCTAATATGAGTCTTCTTACAGTTTAGTGGCCTAAGAGTGCGCCTTCCCGTGTAGACGCTGGCTGGCTCCCTCAGTGTAACGGTGGACACCTCCAGGCCTTCCCGTTCCTATCCCACAAGCGGTTCTGGACCACCTCTCCCTCACTACTGATTTAAGCCATTGAGACTACAAAGGAGGGGCGCACATAAGGGACCACAGCTCATTTGGGTCTCGAATATGACAGCCTACATACTCTTCCTTTGGGCTTCTGTTGAATTTTACAAACCCTGCTAAGAGGAAGCAGGCGGCAAGCAGTCTCCTCTGCTGAAAAAACAGAACCCGAATAGGTCTCCAAAGGGACAGCGGTGTAGACAGGTCCGGACCCTGGAGCTGGGTGGGGCCCAAAGTTCTGGAAAAGGAACGTGGGTTTTGGATCTGCGCTACAAGAGCTGCTCAAATCCTTCTGGCAGGAAGGCACAGGGCTCCTGCTCACATCTTCTGGGACAGCAATGGAGTCAGAGGACGCATCTGAGTCACCCAGAGTGCTAGATGCACTAGAGGACGTTTGAGAACTCCCGGGAGTGAGGGTGGACCCAGCAAGCCTGGCAGAGCTGGAGCTCGGAGTGTTGTCCGGGTTCCAAGAGTTAGCTGACGCCAGATGACTTCTCCCCGAGTGCATACTGCAGATTCTCACATGACTATTGGTAATAACTTTGATTTGACTTCTTCTTTGCCCCATCCCACTGTTCCCACTCACTCCAGGCCTCTGATTTTCACTTCACAGCATAAAGCTGGGGGAGCTGAGTTAAAACTCAGCATTCAGATCATATTCTCGTCAACAGTCAGTGTAGAGGTGTTCTTCCTCTCCTCCTTTCTCTTAGAAAAGATGCACGCCTATGGCTTGCGTGAGTGAGTGCATGCGTGCGTGCGTGCGTGCGTACGTGTGTGTGTGTGTGTGTGTGTGTATGCACTTGCATTTCTCAGCTTTTTGGGATTTTTTGAGACAATGTCATGTAGTCCAGGTTAGCGAGGTTAGCCTTGCACCCACTTGCTTTTTAGTAGAAGGTGACCTTCAACATTTATCTTTATCTCTCAAACACTGGTATTTTGGGTACTTATTATTTGGAGATAGGTTTTTCTACATATTGGCCTTCAATTCACTAAGTAGTCCAGGTTTCTCTCAAACTCAAAGTAATCCAATTGTTTTGGGTCCCCAAATGCTGTGATTGCAAGTATGTGTCATCTTTTTAAAAATGAACTTTTTCGTTGTGGAGTCAGGTTTTTTTTTTTCTTTCTATGCTATTAAGTGGTTTCTGTGGAACTGAATTCAGTCAAATGTGTACAGCAAACATTTTCGCCTACTGAGCCATCTTGTCAGCCCTAACAATTTACTTTTCCTGATGGACACAAACTGCATTCTCATTGCCTACCCTTTGTAGACACCCCACTCCTTAGTGCTGTTGAAATACAACTGGGTGCCGTATAATGTTGTCTGTCCCAATGTCCCAATGTGGTGGAGGCTCCATAAAATTCTGTAACCGCTGTGCATTATGGGTATCTCAATGTGTGTAAATGTACTCCATGGTGTGCACACAGTGACCCATTTCTCAGAATATATCCTCATCATTGAGGGGTAACTCATTATTAAGTAAGAGACAAGAAAGGGATGATATTCTGGATATATAGAATGACATTATATGTATATCATCCTTCATATGCACAAATCAGAAATTAGGGAGAAGAAAGGGGGAAGTGGCATATAGTTTTGACTTCTTGGCTCAGTTGGGTCAAGTGACCTCATGTGCTTGGGTCACACTCAAACATAACGAAGCCCAGCCCATCTTCTTGGTGTTGCTACAAGGATATTGCCAAGAATTTGACTTTGGGCTAGGACAAGGAAGTAGGCTCAAGATCTTGATCATCTTGATAAGTCCCCGTATACCACGGGTCGTTTGTTTATGACTTGCTTGTTCTTTGACTACTTTGTCCTTGACTGGAAACTTCCCCCATTCTTTGCATATACTTAGAATGATATAAAAGCAGACTGGGAAAAATTAAAGTGGCTTCAGCACTTGCTGGAGTCATATTATAGTGTTGTCTAATTGTCTCTTTTTTTCTTTAATCCTCCCTCCTTCCCTTGAAGCCCTGTTGACAGACTGAGCGGACTTGGTCACTATCTCCATCTTATAAGACACTAAGTGTCCTGCTCAATATCTTCTGCTTCCATTGTGTGAAAAATTTGCCATTTGTCTACTTTTGTTCACCTGAGAGACTAAGAAAAGCTTTTTAGAAAAATGAAACATAATGACATTTATACCAAAATAAAGGTTTTATTATTTATTGGTACAGAAGAGGAAAAATCTTTTTAAAGTTTTACTTATTTTTATTTATGTGTATAAGCATTTTGCCTGCATATATATATCATGTTCATGCCTGGTGTCCAAGGAGGCCAGAAAGGGGTGTTAAATCTCTTGGGACTGAAGTTAAGGAGAGCTGTGAGTGGTCATGTAGGTGCTTGAGACCAAACCCAGGTCCTCTGCAAGAACAATGAGTCCTCCTAATTACTGAGCCATCTCTCTAGCCCTAGAGAAAGAAGCTTTAGTCTATTTGGGCTGCTATATAAAATTATAATCAGGGGCCAATGGTTAAATTTTGGAGGTTGGGAAGGCCAAGTTCAAGGTCACAGCAGGTCTGGAATCCAGTGTTTGCAGACATTGTTTTGTTGTGTTCTCATGTGGTAAAGAGCACAGAGAGCAAACCTGTGTATGCACCTTTTTTTAGAAGGCCACACATTCCATTATTAAAGCTCCACCCTCTTGGCATCATTTGAGTTAACTACTTCCTAGACACATAGCTCCAAATATGTTCAGGAGGTGGATTAAGATTTCAATATTTGGAACTTTGGAGAAATTCAGTCCAGAAGACTAAAAATAATTAGGATAGATATCTAGCTATCCCAGACACTGGAGGAATGAGGAAGGACAGGCTGATCCTGCCCTGTGCCTCTGGGGTACCTGTGCGAGCATGGGCAGGGGCAAGAAGAGGAAGACTGGAAAAAGGAGGTCACCTGGCTTCATCCCACCTGCATTCCTAAGGAGCAGAGACCAAAAGGAATGGCCTCTTGGGGACACACCTTCTCTACAGATGCTCTTTCTCCCTGGCGGGGGGTGTGGCCAGATGACCTTGGTTTAATTATATTCAAGAAAGAAACAGAGTTAGGCAAGGATGGGACAGGCAACTGGCAACCACAGGCTGTCAGTAAAGTGGAAGACTTTGTCCATATTTTGTTCTCTTTCTACCTTTGTTACAAGGACATCTTGTAATGTCTTGCCTTCATCTGAAAATATAGTCCTATTCTCTTGTTTAAAGGAACATGTTCATAAATTAAATGCAAATTTTAAGATAATGAGTTTTTAGTGAATACTTTATAAATGGCAGCACTTCAAACAAAAAAAGGAAACCACTAAGTATTGCAAAGTACTAAGTAACAAAAGAACAACCTTTTGTTGAACATGGATGTGGGCAGAAATATGCACACAATACATTTAAACATTGCAATTGCTGCTCAACTGTGGATATTTTAATTATCTCGATCCTACGATGCCTATTACAGCACTACAAATGTCCTTTTCATTTGGAATCAGGGTCTATCTATGTAGTCCAGGCTGGTGTCAGAAGCCAGGACCCTCTCCTCTTACCCTCACCCCGTACCTTTCCCCACCTGCACAATGTCCCCTGCAGCTTGGCAACCACAAGATCCTGTTTGGCAGCTGCAGATAGATTCAAGGCAGTGTACGGTGTCTTCTGAAGAAAGCAGGTAGACCGTGAGATGTTTCAAGGCACAGGCCAAGAAGATTCTGTACTTTCCCACCACCTGGCCCCTCTTACCCCCTCCTCTTGCAAAACATACTATAAAAAGGTGTTTTGCGCTCAAATAGATGACTCTTGAAAAGCAATTGCTTCCTTGAGTCCTTTTTTCTCTCTTGCCCATTTCTTTCTCAGGTTGTGGTCCTCTTCGCCCCCACGAATTACTAGGACCCGCAGGTTGGGTCAGGCTGGCCTTTCAATTCAAGATCCTTTTGCATCAGCCTTCCAAATACTAAGATAACGGGCAAACACCATCACGTTTAACATGTGAGTGTCTTTTCATTTCTTCTCAGTGTTCTTCAGGTTAGATATAAATGTACATTTAGCCTCTCACGCCTGTTTATGCTTGTATCTAGAGAGGCATCTTTTAAAAAAGTGACTCAGTTATTTATTTTATGTATATGAGTGTTCTATCTGCGTATATGCCTGCATGCCAGAAGAGGGCATCAGATCTCATTACAGATGGTTGTAAGCTACCAGATAGTTGCTGGGAATTGAACTACTGGACCTCTGGAAGAGCAGCCAGTGCCCTTAACCCCTGAGCTGTCTCTCCAGCCCCCTACAGAGGTCTCTTGAGTGCAGCAATTGGACATCTCAGTGCAGCCTGGTCTCACCAGGGACATGTTTACTCAGTACTTTTTAAGCTGTAACCCTAGGATCCTGCTTACTCTGGACCGGGATGCTAATGAATTGTCCTGATAGGAATCAGCATGAGTTTCAGCACCTCTTGGCACAGTCACAGCTCTTGGCAAGGGAGAGGCTTACAAGTTGGCAGAACCATGGGCCGGAAGAATGACAGCCAAACAGGAAGCAGAAGTAGGAAGCTATATCTCTTTTCCCTGAGTCTGTTCTGTTTTAAAAAGCTAAATTTCCAAAGATGCCTGGGTTGTACTTAGTGACTACTGAAATCTGAATGTCTGTCTCCCTCCTACCCCCAATTCGTATGTTGAAACAAATACTAACCTCTGGGAGATGGGACTAGGAAGTGGTTAGATTGAGTGTGCAAAACTCTCATAAAAGGGACATCCCAGGATGCTAGCTGACCCTTTCTACTACATGACGGGTGACACAAAAAAGCAGCCAGCTTTCAGAGTTATGGACCAATGGTAGGCTTGAATTCACCACAGGTTGAACTTCCCAACAGCCAGAGATGTGGGGAGTGAACCCCTGTTGGTTCTGAGCTGCTCAGTTTGTGACTCTGTCATGGTTCTCTGAATGGAGTAATTAGAGCCTACGAACTTGTTTCTGAGCTATACAGCCACATCCATGACTTTATCAGCAACTTGGCAGAACACAGTCAAGACAGAGGCTGACAGAAACCTGAGACAACTCTGTTCATCCCACAGGAGAAGGCTTGATGGAATGAGGAGAAGGGCCTGCTCTGCAGTCAGCCTTTCCAGAAAATTCCCAGACACTCCTTCGGAGTGTCACAGCTTGACAAAGCCATTCCAGTTTCTCTCTTCAGAGAGAGTTCCTTCCTGCCATAATTAGCTTTAGTTCAGCAGTGTCTTCTCATCAGAAACCCAAGCCTCCAAGTTGCTTGCCGCCACACACCATTTGGCTCCAACGAATAAGTCTTAGCTCATGGCTCCGGGCCGCTGGGTTTATGTGTCTAATTTCTGTAAGCCAACTTAGACGAATTACAGCTTCGTAATTACATAGCTTCTCTGCTTCACAAGCGAGGGAAACACTTTAGTGAGTTGATTGATGCCCCAGGCTTTATTTCTGCTCTGGCCTTTTTCAACTTTCTTCTTTTAAACAGACACCAACTCTCTAGTTTCAGAAGACAGCTGCCAAACAAGCTGGAACAGTCCCACATCACAGTGACTAATGTCCACTACGTGGGTGGGTGGGTTTCTGTCCTCTGTTCTCTCTCTCAGATCCTTCTCACTTCCAGATTCACATCCTGTTCTTGTGTGGATTCAAAAGGCCCACACAGACCTGACAAGTGCATGAAGAATGCAACACAGGCAGCCCACTTCCCAATCTGCAGGTGCCTGCTGCCCTTGGCCTCTCCACCCACCTACTTCTTGTTTGAAAAATCTCTTGAGTTCTTTGGGTCAATACAAGGAATAAAAAAGGACAATGGTGACTCGACATATTTTTTCCCCATGACTCTATATTCTCACAAGGAATGCAACCCCAGATTAAAGGAATGGGTGGCGCCATGACACTGGAGTATCAGACCTCAACAACAGCAGCAGAGAAGGGAGGTCGGCAGGAGCGGCTTGGGTTTCTAAGATCACACCATGGAAACAATGGAAAAACTCACCTGTATTAAAAACCAGCTCTGTTTTCAGGCTTGGGCCAAAAAGATGGCTTATTTGGGGGTGGGGATCACAGAGTACATCCTATGCGAATTGCTCAGCCCCGAAAGGATTTATCTGTGGCTGTATAACATAATCCTCAGTGATGACTAACCAAAGATGTCTACTGGAATTTTCCACAGCTCCTGCTCCATTCCTCTTAGAATGTTCTCTAGATGATGCGTGTCTCCGTATCACCGTATTTCAGCCAGGGTGTTTGCCAGCACCGGATATGTTCTGCGTGTGGATGAAGGAACAGATCTTCAGGGGAAGATAAAGACTTTGGATATCTTGAACTCAAGGCGCTCGCACACACCCATTTGGAAACAACCAGTAAGTAGGCAGTTAGCTGTTTAGGCTTGTAGTTTAGGAGAAGGGTTGATATTAGAAATTACTGAGGTGACAACTCATCTGCACGTGGCTGGAAGGTGAGGACACAGGAAGGACAGCGTCACATGACTGGTCAAGGAAGGACTGCTGAACTTAAAAGTCATAGAGTAGACAGGACGGTACATGGAGACTGAAATGCTCGGGGAGATGGGAGAGAAATAGACACACAGGCATGGGAATCGGGAGAGAAGAAAGACACACTCCTGCCTGCCATGCAGGAGCTCACAGTTGACTGAGCTAATTCCAGTGAGAAGGAGATTTATCTCACGTTCCCAGGAAGCTATAATCCGAGCCAAACAGAACATCTGGGAGTTCCTTTCTGGTTTATCTATTTTTGCATAACTCTCCTAAGGCCTGAACTCCTTTCCCATAAAACAGGTAACCGAGAAGTTAGTTTATTATATGTAATAATGTAATTACATATAATGTGTCAGGATATCATTAGCAGGGTTGTTTTCTTAGATGAACACAGTTATATCAATAGGATTCTTTGAAGCCGTGGGGATGTGAGGGGAACTCTTTTTCTTTCTCAATACCTTTCCATCATCTCTAAAATTAATAGCTTTCAGCATGTGTAAGTTTCATTTGAGACTGAAAAAATAAAACTGCGTCTTAAATTTCTCAACCTGTGTGTAACACGTTTCAGACGATCACCATCTCAAAACCACCCACATCAGGGCATTCGCATGGTTTTGCACATGACGGCTAGATAGCCATATGCTAGCTGGCAAATATGAAGTTAATTCTCACACACTAAATGTGCAAAAATTTATATTATTCTCTGACTTTTGGTTTTGTCTTGAAGCCCGCAGCTTTTTAGAATTCATCTTTTAAAAAAAATTAGGAAAAAAAATGCCACACGTTTAAAATTCTTTTCTTGATACAGATAAAATATTTAGTAGTATTATTATTTGCCCAGGCCTAGTCAATAGTTTGGTAGGTCAACCTAAGGTTGTTTGTACACTGTCCAAGTCATGGAGTTGTAACTGTGGAGGAAAATTCTGAGAAGTGTTCAGGCCTCAGAAAGGGACACATGTGAATGTAGCTACTTCCCCTCACTTCACACCCAAGTTTGATGTTCTGTGAATACACATTTTAGAGCATTTTTTATTCCACTGCGCGGTTGCTTGTCCATGCCTGCTTGCTTTGGTTCTGTTGCTGAGAAGTCCACTTAGTTTTCAAGTGCCCTGTATTATTTATAAATGATGTTTTATGATGTAGCATCCCCTGTATTCCTGATCATTGATCAATAAGAAAGAAACCGCTCTTTGATGTCTTCCTTACTTTGTTCCTTTGTCACTTTGTTCCTTTGGTTTGGAGTCAGGGCCACACTTGTCACCAATAAATGGTGCTAATGTCATAAAAAGAAACCTGAGCTATCCAGAGACGGATGGAGGATGGGGAACTATCTACCTTGGGAGTGTCTGTTCTTGGGTGACTAACGCAACAGAAGAAGTGGTATCTCTGAATATGCTGTCAGACTACAACATGCTCTCTGACATGCAGCTAAAACAGTGTGATGCATTCAATGTAACTGCAGTTAGGGCAACAAGAATTGTTTCCACTCTGTTTTAAGTGTTGTGAAGCATACTGTCCCACAGTAGTTGGTCACAAAATATTTGTTCAATGAATGTATGTTTGAATGAATAGGTACAAATTGGCATCCTGTCAGCTCATGAACTGTGGGCAGAAGCAAGTGGTCATTATGAAGACCATGATGAAGTCCCTGAGACTCATGAGAAGAGTTCATTGAGGGAAGACTATTTGCTAACTTTATTTTTTCTTTTCTTTTTATTACTTGGTGTGATTTGAATCTACAATGTCCATGTATTAGTCAGGTTTCTTTAGAGGAACGGAATGGATAGAATAGATACACACACACACACACACACACACACACAAAGGGAATTTATTGAAGTGGCTTACAGGCTGAGGTCTGGCTAGTTCAACAACAACTGTCTTCTGATAGAAAGGCCAAGAATCTGGTTGTTCTTTAGTCCATGAAGCTGGATGTCTCAGTTGGTCTTCAGTCTACATTGGAATCCCAAATAATTCTAGTATCAGCAAAGAAATGTCTCTGAATCAGGATAGATGAACTTTCCAACAAGAGTGAGGGCAAGCAGGCAAAGAGCAAAAGCTTCCTTCTTCCATGTCCTTTTATGTGGGCTATCACCAGGTATGGTCTAGATCTAAGGTAGGCTTTCTGACCTCAAGTGATTCAACCAAGAAAATCCTTCACAGGCATGACCAGCTGCTAGGTTTTAGTTCGTTCCAGATGTAGTCATGTTGACAACCAAGATTAGCCACCATAGGCCCTAACAAGATCATCTGTTTGAATGTTTGGTCTCCGTTTGATAGTGCCATTTGGGAAGGTTGTAGAATATTTAGGCACTCTGCTGGAGGAAGTGGGTCATTGGGGGTGAGGGGGAGTTAAGGTTTTACAGCCTTAGAGACTTCTTAGTAGAGACTTCTGTTTACTCTCAGCTTCTTGATGTCAGGTGCACTGTGACCCACTGTCTTATGTGTTCCTGCTAACATGCCTTGCCCGCCTGGCAGACTGTAAACGCTCAAACTGTGAGGCAAAAATAAACTCTTTCTCCTTTAAGTTGCTTCTGAGTGTTTGGTCACAGTGTAGCAGTGAGAACAATAACCTCATTGCTAATGTATCCATTGCATGCTGTGAGGAACCCATGTCAAAGTTTCACTAGGACACTTTTACTTCTGTATCTTTCTCCCTCTTCTGAGGGTCCCCTTCCTCTTCCCAAAGAGCCCCCTTCCTACTCGCATGTCATTTACATATGAGTCTGCTTTCTGCATGTCTGTGAACTTTATGTCATGTTTTTTGCTATCGCTCTTGGGTAGTTAGGAATTGGTCATGATGTGCTTATTTGTATAAATTGAGATAAAATGCTGTCTTCTCAGTCTATGTTTTGAGAACACATTTTAGGCATTACCCTCAGACACTGTATCCCCTGTCTCAGTAAATGTTCCCCTTTGGCGATGGTCAACAGGAACTGTCTCCTGTTGAAGCCATCCCTGATTAGAATAGCTTGCTACATTAACATTTTATCCCATATCTGTATCTACATTTTATTTTGACTTAATTTTTTTAGAGACAGGGTCTCACTATGTAGCCATTGCTAATCTGGAACTTATTATGCAGACCAGACTGGCTTTAAACCCACAGAGGTCTGCTAGCCGCTGTCTCTCAAGTGCTGGAATGAAAAGTGTACACCAGTCCACCTGGCTAGCTTAATGCTTTCAATCTTGATACCCGTGTGTTTTCTTTTGCTTTCTTGTATAATGCTTGTTCTGTTGTCTTACGAGGTCTCATGTGTTCCAGACTGGTATACATGTATCTCAAAGTCTTTATGTAGCCAAGTGAGTGAGATCTTGAACTCCTGATTCTCACACCTCTACTTTCCAAGTTCTGGGATTCCACAGGTACACACACACACACACACACAGACACACACAGACATACACACACTCCACTCTACACACATACATACATATACATACCACACAT
>NW_021604791.1:6166590-6183480 GCF_004785775.1 Grammomys surdaster
TCTACACACATACATACATATACATACCACACATGCATACACACTCATCAATACACACACACACACACACACACATACATACATATACATACCACACATGCATACATGCTCACCACATACACACACACACATACACACACACTCCACACACATACATACATATACATACTACACATGCATACACGCTCACCACACACACACATATTACACACACACACACACACACACACTTTGGAGTTGGAAATAGAAGGAAGTAAAAGGAGTCTCCTTGGATTAACTTCAGGGTTAACATCTGTAAATTATATATATATTAGCTCAGGCTGGCCTGGAGCTCACTATGTAGTTGTAGAAAGTTACAAATGGAAGTAAGGGGGCTCTTCTTGGCTTAATTCCAGAGTTAACTTCTCCTGTAATGGTTTTTAAAATTGTATATGTACACACACACACACACACACACACACACACACACGAGAGAGACAGAGTCTCACATTTTAGCTCAGGCAGGTTTGGAGCTCACTAGGTACTTCCAGGTTGCCTGGTGGTACCATGCATTTGAGGCCAGCCTGTGCTACGGAACAAGACTCTGTCATCCTGCTTGTTTCCTCCCCATAAAAGCATTGTTTACCTCTGGGGCTTGTCTGCAGGGCAGGGGCCACTCTCTGTGTGACCTCTTCTCTGTCTGGTCTCTTTAATACCGTGCCTGACTTCTTCCTTGTCAGTCAGGAGAGTCTACACTTGATCTTAGTCAAGAGGCCAAGCAATTAGCTAAGAGATTTTTGAAACTGAAAACTAGACTCCTTCCTTAGGTTTGGGCCTAGAGCTAGAAGAACGTTACTTTTGCCAAATTCTATTGGACAGTGTGCTTCATGAAGGTAGCCCAGATTTCCTGTGAGAGAGGATTACAAAAGGGCTTTATATCATGTGGTAGGGTTCTTGGCAGGGCTAGTTCAGAGACTAGTTACTACATCTGTTCCTAGAATGAATGGATTTGAAATTTGTGATCTGAGAACCAAACATGTTTGGTATAATTATATCATTCCTAGTTTGGGCAGCTATGAACATGTATTGCTATGCAAACGGTTGTCCATAAGAGGTCAGTCACAGACCTTGAGAAAAGCTGGAGAATGGTCCTCTTGGATTAACCTTGTCTGGCTTTGCTATGCCTGGCGAGGTGCTTGCTAGATGCGGGCACTGTAAGACCCAGAACAGCAGGACTTCTTGGGAAATTGCCTGGTTGGGACAAAGTGCGCCATTCCTGGTTTCCCTCATTTTAGGGCAAGGTAAAGTTGGAAAGTAAGATGGAGCATCCAAAATGGGCACTCCACTGTGTGAGAAGGCAGCTCCTCCCACTTGGGACTGAACCCCTTGAAGAGACAACACATTTAAAGGTTTGAAGTCAGGCATGATGTAAAAGTCTAGTGGTCTCTCTGATAACCACAGGCTGATGTTTAAGCTGCCTTCACGGGTACCTTCATGACGCACACTGTCGAATAGAGTTTGCCAAAAGTCATGTTCTTCTAGCTCTAGTCCCAAACCTAAAGAAGGCATCTAGTTTTCAGTTTCTAAATCTTTCTTAGCTAACAACTAAGAAACCAGGCTACAGTATTAAAGCTGTATTAAAGTCTGTATTTTTCAAGGTCCATGTGGTCAAACGCCTCAGGCTAAGAATCATGCTACGAAAGCTTTGTCAAACATGGTAGTGTGACTTTAGCTCATCTGTGAAGATCAGGATGGAGGCCATGGCTGGTTGAGATGATGCAGCACCAGGGAAGGCAACAGTGACATGCAGGACGGCACTTTGTGTCACCTCCAAGGGGTACATGGGTGTCCCTGGTGGCTTTAAGATGATGGCCACTCACAATAGCTAAGGGTGCAGTAGTGGTACACACACCCTGTTGATAACCAGCAGCTCTCTAATTGGACTTAGGACTCAGTCAACAAGAAGAAAACCATTCCTGGTACTGCAAACCAGGGTAATACTCGGTGCCAGCGAAGTCACGGCTACTGGAGGGGAATCTACAACCACTAATATACTAAATGAGCATCATCAGTAACAGCACGTTATAAACTATATCTATAAATCATGTCCTTACATCTCAGATAAGTGTCCTCCTCACCTCTCAACAAGGAAACTCTGTCGAGACATTTACAGAGACCATTACAGAAAACCATCATTCATCAAAACAGAGCTGTGGGTCCAGTCCCAGTGGATACATCGACAGAACAGTCCCCAAAATGATGCTCAGGGAACCTTTCAGGACACAGACTGAAATGACTGTAAGGGCCAGCGGATCAGGAAGTTTGCTGTCAGACTACCTTCTTGTAATCTCAGAAGGCATGCCCATAAAGTCTCCCCACAGAACTGGACCAATGGGAGCTGATGAAGGACACCAATGGGACACGCCACAGTGGATCAGGAGATGTCTACAAGGCCTCAGCCCCACTCAAAGAGCTCTAGGCAAGTGAGGAAAGCTGGGATCAGGAGAGCTGGTCTCTCACAGGGAGAGGCACACCAATCGGTTGTCCAGTGCCAAATGGTTATCCCTGAGAACATACACGCAAGTAACACTGTATGGACTGAGCAGGTTATAATTAGGATTACATCTGTACACACACACATAAACATAAACACATACATACACACACATACACACACACATATACACACACATACACACACGTACACATACATACACATATACACATACACACATACATACACACACATACACATACACACACACACACATACACATATGTGATAACAGTGAAAAAAGAGCCCAGGAATTGAGAGAGAGAGAGAGAGAGAGAGAGAGAGAGAGAGAGAGAGAGAGAGAGAGAGCGCGAGCGAGCTGGGAAGCGCACATGGGAGTATTTGAAGGGAGGAAAGACAAGGAAGAAATGCTGCAATTATATATAATTAAAAATCAAAACAAAACACTGTAGGGCTGGAGAGATGACTCAGAGGTTAAGAGCACTGACTACTCTTCCAGAGGTACTGAGTTCAATTTCCCCCAACCACATGGTGGCTCACAGCCATCTATAATGGAATCTGATGCCCTCTTCTGGTGTGTCTGAAGACAGCTACGTTGTACTCATAAACATAACATAAATCATTTTTAAAAACATAAAAATATGACAGACCATGCTGAGGAGGGAAACCTGGAGTGGATTTTGAAATCAAGTAAATATTTTCCAGTTTACAGGGATAAGGCAACCTAACCAAAGACTAGCTAACATGATTTGGCGATGCGGGGGGAGGTGGCGGGGAATTGGAGTTACTGGAGTTTCTGGATGGGAAAGGCTTTGGCCTATGCATTTAGTTTGTAGGATGTGTAAGATCCATATTACACCAAACGATTGACTGTTGCATATAAATAGAAGCGGTCTTAGGCACACAGCTCTCTTCCTGAAGGTTTTTCCTTCGCTCACTCCCTCTCAGGTTGTGGTGAGCTGATGAGGAAGCGTCTGAGGCCGCAGCACCGACTGCACTCCTGTCTTCACACAAAACAGTTGATTCTGTTCTTTTCCTGTGTTTCCCCGAGTCTCATGATCAGGGCAGAAAACTTCCTTAACTAGCAGGGAAATCGTGGGAATTTCACGGGAATCATTCTAGGAGTAGACACCAAGGCGCAGATGGGTGAAGACGGTGTGGGTGCGCCATTGGCAAAGCTTCCCTAGGCGTGGCCTCAGCTGCAGAGGTACAGAGCTCGTCTGCCTGGCCTCCACTGCGGCTCTTTTCAGTGATTTGAAACATCAGTGCGATTGCCAGACTTGTGTTTATTGGGCTGACTACCGGCTTTCTCCTCTTGGCAGCAAGTGATCAGAGTCTTAAGGATGAGATCAAGTTTCTCTTTCTCGAATAAATATTTAAAATCCTACGAAGTGGAGAGGATGCGAATAGGAACGGTCTATTTCAACTTCCTGCATGCCCTCGCAGGTGCACAGGGTCGACATCCAGGAAGAGCAGGTTAGGTGGCTTTAGTTACACAGTAGGAAAACAAAGGTCAGTCCCTTTGTTCTGTGACAGGCACTTACAAGAGCAGTGCCCGAGTGCTGGCAAGAGATGTCACGTGTTCAGAGGGCAAAAAGGAAGTTTTCCTGAAAGGCTATTTACAGAGGTGTGTGGGTGGGGTTGAGGGAAGCCAGTGGGGGGGATCCTGAAACCCTACTGAGGCAGGATGTCAGCCTAGTCTGAAAGGGTAAGAGGTTGGTAACGAAGTTCAGAGAAAGCAGACGAGAAGACAGAGATCACAGCCTCTGGTGCCGAACACCCACGCCTTGTGCCTCACAGCTCCCTGTAACCTTAGCTACCGCAAATCAGACACGCTTTTGTGATCTCTGAGGGCACCTGCACTCACACATTTCCATAGGCAGACACAACTATACACAATTAAAACTTTGTTGTTGTTTTTTGTTTTGTTTGTTTGTTTGTTTGTTTGTTTTCGAGACAGGGTTTCTCTGTGTAGCCTGGTTGTCCTGGAACTCACTCTGTAGACCAGGCTAGCCTCGAACTCTCGAACTCAGAAATCCGCCTGTCTCTGCCTCCCAAGTGCTGGGATTAAAGGCGTGTGCCACCACCGCCCAGCCATAATTAAAACTTTAATAAATTATTTTAAATAAAATCTTTTTAAAAATATCCTGTTCATCTTCGAATCTCAAATGTTTCCTTCCTTCCCCACTTTGCTTAGCCTCGTGTGGACCCAGCAGAGGCTTTGGTTTATAATAAACACTGTGGCCAGAGTCCGTTGGGAGGCGCACTTACTGCCTTTTTGTTTTTATCTGGTTTTGGTTTTGAGACAAGGTCTCACCATGTAGCTTTGGCGTGCCTGGAACTTGACATGTAAACCAGACTGGCCTCGAACTCACAAAGATCCCTCCGCCTCTGCTTCCCAAGTGCTGGAATCAAAGGGCTAGAACTTAAAGATTTTGAATAGGAAGTCAGTTAAAAAATTTTCATACTTCAGCCTCCAACCAGAACCTCCTCTGCTTGGAGGCCATCTCTCAACCACAGATATTCTTCATCTCCTTTTATTCTGGTTTTTTCATTGATTAGATATTTAGTGATATTTTGTGTGTGTGTGTGTGTATAAGTGTGTGTGTGTGTGTGTGAGTGTGTGAGAAACTGTGTATGTGTTTGAGCATGTGTGTGTATGTGTGTGTGAGTGTATGTGACTGTATATGTGTGTGTGCGCGTGCATTTGTGCATGCATATGAACTTGGGTGTCGCTCCTGTACCACAGTGCATAGGTGGACGTCAGAGGCAACTCTCAAGAGTAGGTTCTGCTCTCCTACCATGTGGGTCTTGGGGATTGAACTCAGAGTTGTCAGCAGGCACCGTCACCCACCCACCAAGCCACCTCAGTGTTGCACACCACAGACATTCTTTATTCAGGGGAGGACTTTTGTTTAACTCCCAAGCAGGAAGTAAAATTCAAGCAATATAAAAATGTTTTTTTAAAAGTATCACTTTCGTCCTGTTTCTCTGGTATTTATTTAAAGTGCTTTTTAAACAAACTGGTCTGACAGAAACTGCAGTAGCAGAAAGCCGGAACCTAGAGCAAATAACCGCACACACACACACATAAAATAAAAAGAAGAAGAAGAAGAAGGAAAGAAAGCAAAGCAAAGAAAAGAAAAGAAAGAGGGCAGCTTGGAACTAAACAGCTAGCCTCTGCAGGGGGCTATCTCTCACACAGAGACATAGCCATATTCCAGTTGGAAACAATTGCAGATACCAGGAATGAGCAGGCACAGGTTCTGTTTTTATTGAGAATTTTATCTCCTCCTTCCACAATCCTCCCCATCCCTGTGCTCCTAATACTCCCACCTCCTTCAAAGCCAAACCCACAGCTCCAGAAGCACAGCCAGCGAGGGGTGAGTGAGCCCCACAGGACAGTGTGTCATGTGGCAGCTCCACCTCAGTGCTGGAAGGGAGGTGCAAGTGGATCTCTTCCAGTAGCAGGTTAGTAAGGCCAACGAGGCAGAGCTCGGGCAGTGTCATCATGTGTATTTGTACTTCCTGCCTTGCCCCAGGTTCAAGCCAAAAACAAAGCTCAGGCTCTGCTCAGAGAGACCTCAGCAGTGGACTCTAAATTCTTAGCGTTGTTAGCACTGCCCGAAACCTGTCCTGCCCGGCCTGTATCCCTTGCCTGCCCACAGCTCTGCTGCCTGCAGGACAGTGGCCCTGTTGGCTCTCATCTCAGCATCAGCCTGTGGCACTGTCCCCCATCCCTGAGTTGCTGGCGTTTCTGGCTCAGGCTGCCACAAGCAGGTTAGCTTATCTACATTTTGTTTTGTTATTTTCCTATTTCAGTCCTATATTTAAAGAGCCTAAGTTAGTGTGAAATTCTGCAGGTCTGACTGAAACTGGTGCCGGCCGGGGATGGAACATGCCCTTCTTATCCAGCCTGATTGATCAGACTGCCTGGGTTTGGGCTGTGTAGTCTTAGCAGACACTACTCTGGCCGTTCCTCAGGAGGCATAGCACCATGTACCCAAAGATGCCGGGAGCGGAAGTTCCTGAATTATGCTGAACCATCAGATTCACAGCCACAACCAGAGGATTCTGGGATTCTCTTTCTATCCCTTCCAAATGACAGGAACTTAGCCCTCTATAGATACTTCATACTCTCACCTTAAATCTTTCTAGATGCTCAAAGGAATTTCTCTTGCATCTTAAAAAATATTCATTTCTTATTTTTCATTGTGTGTGTGTGTGTGTAGGGATATGTGAACAGGAGTGCAGATTCTCTCAAAGCTGGAGTGGGTGCTAGACCAGAGAAGTTATGTCTGGAGCTGGATGTGGGTGCTGGTACCCACACTTCAATCCTCTGAAGAGCAGTATGAGCTCTTAACCACTGAGCCATCTTCCCAGCCCCCTCCCCTTGTATCTTAAGTGTAGTTAAGTCAGCTCAGCTACAATGTCACTGAGCTACGTTGTCAGGACCTGCGTCATTGTCACCCTATGTTGCTAAAGCACAGGGCTGTGGTGGGAGCACGTCATCCTTCCTCGTGGGAGCATGTCATCCTTCCTCCCTTTCAGTTTTACTGTCACTGGGTTCTAAGATCAGTGTCTCAGGCCAAGAAATGGCCCCATAAAAATCACAGAATCTGTGCATGTTACCTTATTAGGAAACAAGAAAAACCTCAGCAGATGTTATAGACATAAGGATCTGGCCACAAAGTGCTTGGTCTGTGCTGTCCAGGCGTATTTTGTATGTCTCTTTGTTAGATAGACATGGAGAAGGTCCCCACATACAGAGCAGAAGGCTATGTAAAGAAAGGGTAGTAAGGGCATAAACATAAGACCCAGACAGTGCCTGGCCAAGCCTGAGAAGACCAAGAGGCAAGCGTGGTTTCCGTACAAGGGCACCTGGGGGCTCTGTGGCTGTTGCCTTGACTCTGGCCTCTGGCCTCCAGAACTGTGAAACCACATACTTCTATGATGAGCCCCTTGCAGTTTGCAGTTATGGTTGTAGCAGTCTTGGGGAATGCACACAGGATGTACTGCGTGATTCCCCCTGTGCTCTACAGGGTTTTCTTACGCAATTATTGTTTTGAGACAGGATCTTGTTATATTGCCCAAGCTGGTCTCTGTCTCTTGATCCTTCTGAGTGCCAGGTTTACAGGCTTGTGCTACCATGTCTGGCCTGTTTATTTGTTTTTTGTTTTAATTGGGTGAGTGTCCTCGTTAGAGCGTGAATATAGCTTGTTCCCACCAAAATTCACGATGAAGCTTCACTCTGTAGTTCGGCAGCGTTGGGAGGTGTCTGGCAGTAGGAGATGTTTTGTCATGGGGTGGGACCCACATGAAAGACTCAGGGCTTTTCTTCAAGTTGTAAGCTGTGACTCTCACAGGCTGAGTTCCTGTGAATACCGTTGTTATAAAGCATGGCCACCCCCAAGGCTTGGCTCTCACACGCGCACTTGCTTCTCCACTTTCAACTATGAGTTTAGCACAAAGGCCTTCACCAAATGTAGCTGCCCAAGCTTTGCTTTACCTGCTTCCAAACCCAGGAGCCCAAATAAGCTCCTGTTCTTTAAGAAATCACACCATCTCGGGTGTTCTGTTGTAGCAATAGAAAACAGACAAAATTAACAAAGACAACTCATTACCTGAGTTAGTGCTTTTAGATGATTGTTCCTTTTTATCTAATAATATATGCAAATCTCAATCCAGCTGATTATGGCCAAAGAACCCGTTGAGATCACGCCTCCTCTAAGTATAAAACAGTTCTGTCTCGTTTTTACCCATTTTGGAGAGCCCTTTCCCAAGAATTCCTTGGGTCCTTCTGGAAAAGACTGGCAGAAACCTGGACTCACACTGGACAACACACATTGCAGTCATAAGTGTACACTGGACAAAACTTTCCTATGCATCTCAAGATCAAAACTAATCAAGCAAAAAAAAAAAAAAAGCACCAATGAGACGAGGAGAACATAAGCGGCCTGGGGAGACAGATCAGTCAGGACGGTGCTTACCCTGAAAGCATGAAGATCTGGGGTCTATCCTAGAACCACAATCAATCAATATATCAATCACTGTGCATTTTAGAACACATTTATAATGCTCACACTAGGGAGGCAAAGTGATGTTCTCTGGGACCTGCTCGCCCACTAATCTAGCCTGCTTGGTCAATTCCAGGTCAGTGATAGACCCTGTCTTTAAAAAAAAAAAGAAAAAAAAAAAAAAGAAAAGTCCTGAGGAATGACATCCACAAAGAAAAAAATCATTTGTGTATATTATCACTGAGAAGCTAGGAACATGATAGAAACAGCAGAGAGGAGAGGAAGGGCTAAGCTTGGTGGCCCAGGTTTTGATGCTGGAATTATACAGAAACAGTAGATGTCAGAAGGGACCATGATGTTTCACAACAAGGTGGGCAACTCATCCAGCCCTTGGACCGTCCTCCACACAGCAGCTTAAGTAGTAGTTCTAAGCCATATGGTAAACTTGTATTGGAACCAGGAGAATCAGAGAATTCACTGTAATAAGAACAACTGAAAACGCATGGCACAAATGCTTGACTGTTGTGATGGTTTGTATATGCTTGGCCCTGGGAGTGGCACTATTAGGAGGTGTGGCCTTGTTGGAGTAGGTGTGTCACTGTGAGTGTGGGCTATAAGACCCTTATCCTAGCTGCCTGGAAGCCAGTCTTCCACTAGCAGCCTTCAGATGAAGATGTAGAACTCTCAGCTCTGCCTGTACCATGCCTGCTGGATGCTGCCATGCTCCCACCTTGATGATAATGGACTGAACCTCTGAACCTGTAAGCCAGTCCCAATTAAATGTTGTCCTTGTAAGAGTTGACTTGGTCATGGTGTCTGTTCACAGCAGTAAAACCCTAATTAAAACAACTGTGCTGTTATTCAGATTTTAAGTGTCTTTAATGTCACTAGGGGAAATGAACATAGCAAGAGGAGGCTAAAGAGCTCCAGCCCAGCAGGAGACTATGTCAAAGCTAGAACCTGGAAGACAAAGAATTGCAAGGACGGGAGAGTCTGGAGTCCATTCAGTTTAAGACCGTTTGCACGCTGACTTAGTTAGGGTTTACTGCTATGAAAAGACACCATGACCAAGGCATCTCTTATACAGGACAGCATTTAATTGGGGCTGGCTTTACTGATTTTGATGTTCAATCCATTATCATCATGGCAGAAACATGAGTGTCCAGGCAGACATGGCATTAGAGAAGCTGAGAATTCTATATCTAGTTCTGAAGGCAAGCAGGAGAAGACTGGTTTCCAGGCAGCTAGGAGGAGAGTCTTAAAGCCCACCCCCACAGTGGCACACTTCCTTCAACAAGGCCACACCTACTCTAACAAGGCCACACCTCCTAATAGGGCCACTCCATGGGCCAAACATATTTACACCACCACAATAATCAGTTACAGAAACGGAAGAGTCTGGAGTCATTCAGTTTACTTGAATGCTCAGGTGTTTATCCTCAAGTACACCAGCTACTCCTAGAGCGAGAAAGCAATGCCTCTCTTTGAGTGACCACATGACTCGCTTTAGTTGAGATTGACGGGAGAAGCAGAGGTAGGTCTTGGTGGACCATGTCATTCTTCTTCACAGAGCTATTTAGTCATTCTGCTGGAAACAGCACTGGGGTAGTAGGGTGACTGTAATCTAAAATAACAAGGTGTATGTTTCACAAAGATGGCGGAATTCGAAGGCTCCCGACACAAAGGCCTGAGAAATGTTTAATGATAGGAGATGCCAGCTACTCGTATCGAGTTGTCACCTTCTACTCCACAGACATCTGCAACTGACGTTCTTGTTGATGTTTTTCATCTTGGAAAAAAATGAGTGGTAACCTGAGGTGAGATGTGTAACGAGCCTTTCTTTCCTCTCCTTTTAAAAAATCATGGTCGACTTGTGTAGCCCAGGTTAGCTTCCGGCTTCTATGTTAGTCTCCTACATGCTGGGCTGATGAATCTTTTAATATCTTCTCTGAGAGCTGTCTTTTTGTAGCTTTTACCTAAGAGGCAATTACTTTGATCCTATCTGCAGTTCCCTTCCCTTCGCCGCCCTTCTTCTTGGCATCCCTAGCCGTTCCTAACTGCCAGGAACCCATTAACGAGAAGCCCTTCATTGGCAGAGTCTCAGCTTCTTCTTCTTCTTGTCTTAGGTGGCAGGTGTTGGGCTCTGGAGTAGCATCTGTGAGGTTTAGGGCTCTTGGTGAGGCGGCAGCTGTAAGCAGAGCAGATGTTAGGCCCGTGTTTATAGCCAGGCAGAGCATGATAAACATAATACAGGCACCAAATACAGGCAGGACTGGTCCGGTCTTTGACAAGTCTGAGTTTTATAAAATGAAGTTTCTTTCCCCTTTAAGAAACAGAGCTCTGAAGGGGTGAGAAGCTAGAAAGAAGGAAAGAGAGCCAGACGTGGCAGTGCAGGCTTATAGTGCAAGTTCAAAGCCAGCCTAGACCACATAGGAAAGTTCTGTTTCTGTGGAGTTTGTTTTAAAATTGTTACTCTTTTATGTCATGTATCTGGTTGGTCTGTCTGTATGTATGTCTGCATACCAGGAGCATGCTTGGTGGATGCCCTTGGAGGCCAGAAGAGGCATCGGATCTCCTGGAACTGGAGTTCCATCGCAGGTGAGCTATGATGGGGGTCCTCGGAAGAGTAGCTAGTGCTATTGCCTGCTGTCTGTCTGTCCAGCTCTCCTGGATCTTATTTGATGCTGGATATTGAATCCAGAGTCTTACACACAGTAAGCCCTTTACCACAAAACCATATCCCATATCTCCAGGGTGATACCCCAGCTTAAAAAAGAGAAGGAAAGAGAGGGAAATGAAAGCAGGCACCATTAAGGTGCAGGTTCCGAAATGAAGATATGTAAAGCATTTGCAATGACTGCTCGAAGAAAGAAAAGTCATGCTAATGTTCAAATGTAACAATGGTGGCGGGCTAGGGGTGGTGGCTGGGACTAAGATTCCAGGTCTCACAAGGCAGAGGTAGGGGGAGTCAAGGCCAATTTGGTTTACAAAATGAGTTCCAGGCCAACCAGAGTCAATAGCCAGGCCCTATTTAAAGAGCAAGACAAAGCAAACAAACACATACAAGAATGATAGCAAGTACAAAAAAATTACCAACTTTTAAAAAAATACTATTGTGTACTCATTCACTACTCAGCTGCTTCAGTGCCTATTTTTAGAAATCTGTACAGTTTATAATTCTAAGAAAATATGTGAAAATCAATTCAGTCTTAAGGCATACAAAAACCAAACTTAAAATCGCTTCTTGTATCGAATGACCCGATTATGTCATGAGGTCACATCTACCCTGTTACATTGGTTTGCTCCTGGATGCACCCAGGAGTTTTGACACAGGTATCCTTGCTTGCTTCTTCAGCTGTGTGTCCTCCTCTGAGGCAAGGTCCCCTGCCTTTTGTCAACCAATCTGACATGCTAAGAGCTCGTGTGGTCTAACCTGATGCAAAGAACTTGGCACCACACCCACAACCAAGTTTGCTGTTTGGGAAGATTGCAACAGGGTGGTGGCTGTAGTTGAGGGACTGTCATGTTTATTCTGTGAATTTCCTGTGAAAAATAAATGCTACCATTCTATTATGTTACTATATGTTAGATTTTTCGTGCGTAGCTTGGAACAGATAACGCCAGGCCAAATGGTTCCATGAGGGGAGATTTATTAAGAGAGAGAGAGCGTGCGAAAGGAGAGAGAGAAGTAGAGGGCTGCCATGACCACGTGGAGAGAGGGGAGGGGAAGGGGGGAGGGGAGAGGGCAACCTGCAAGCGCAGGGGTAAGGGGGCAAGAGAGAGAGGAGGGGGCAGGCAGCCTCTTTTATAGTGGGCAGGTCTACCTGCCTGTTGCCAGGTAACTGTGGGGAGGAGCATACCTGGCTGTTGTCAGGTGACTTGTGGGGGTGGAGTTTAGACAGAATACTAACACTATAGTCAATGATTGTGTGCACATACCATCAATCCTCTCTCTCCCTTGGCATCCAGGAGAACTGATCTCCGTGGTATTAATGGAACGTGAAGGACAAGTAGAACATTCTAAGTTAGCTTTCAGCACTGTCCTTCCAAATCCTGTTTCTCCCAGACCAAGTCTGTACTGTAATTCTGGTCCTGCCCTTCGTCCTGCACCGTCACAACACCGGTTGCCTTGCTTTGTAGGGTTGGGTACTTTCCTGGAAGCCTGGTGCTAACCTAACTAGACACAGAAGTGGCTTGGATAAGCAAGCATTTCAGACACTCGGTCTAATCTCAAGGAGTCCCCGCCTCCCTCCGCCATCTTCTCCAACCCAGAATGCCCTACTGATTCATCACTGCTCAACAGATGGACAGTCAAAAAAAAAGACAGTGACCACCGAGTACGGTCGAGGTGTATCTTATTTCTCAAATTGTATCACAGGACACACGTTAGGGCTTCTAGAAGAGTCCCTGATGAGTCACGGACAAATGAATCTCATCTGCATTAGCTTCTGCCAACCATCCATTGTCAGTGACTCACACACGTGCTCCTAAAAACCAGTTTACTGTCCAAACACCCAGCGTTCGAACATCATACCATTCAAAACTTTTGCTGGCATTATCGTATTTGACCCTCTGAGTAGCCCAAGGGTTACCAAAGCAGATACCAAAGTTTGGGGAAAGCAAAATAATTTGTTCCAAGCCAGAGAAAACCCTTGGATTTAAAGACTGAGACCTTCTGACTTTACTATCCAACCCGTCTCTACCCTACATCTCCAGGAAAGAGTTAGAGAACCACTGACATGGAAATACTAAGTTCTCAATAAGTACCATGGAACAAAGGAAAGCCATGGACCAGGAGCCAGGATTGAGTTAAGCAGCAAGGAAGAGAGTCCTTCAGTGAGGTAGAAGCGGAACCCTGCCCTGCCTGCTGGGACACATGTGCATCTCTTGCAGTTCCCTTTTTCTTTGCCAGTGGCCTATTCCAGTGTAAAAGGTGGTAACTGGACAGGACCTGAGGTCTTGGCATTCTCATAAAAGGTTTTGTTTTTCTGTTACAGTTGGGCAGTGAGCTGAGTTTTCCTCTGTAGGTGGGGGTTGGGCAATGGAGAGTTATGGATGAGCCTTAATTAGGTTAATTGAGGCTTCGGCAAAAAGAAGAAAATTGTGCCTGGTAGGTTTCTTTAGAGCCTGGTAGACATCTCCCTGTTGAAACCTGCTGTCTTACTCTGTTTAGTGGGAGAAGACAGAAAAGGAAGTCTGGATTTTAACTTAAAGGTCTCCTGGCCTGATCTTTGCTGCAGAAGTGAGGAGACTGGGGATGGGCAGTTCTCAGGTTTCTACTCTGTGCTGTTGTCTCCAATGGAGAAAGATGTTTGCTCAGCTCCAGCTCAGCAAACAGAAAAGGGGCAGGACGCTAGGACGTATCAGTCTACCCTGAAGCAGGTACTCAGAGGAAGAATCACTATTTTATCAGGCAGATAAAATATTCTATTAGCATATATTCATCACACAAGATAATGGGTCTCAAAAGAAAATAGACGAGAAAGTTTCTCTTTTTTTATGTCTGTTTTGCTTTATTGCAATTTTAAGGGTTTGACTTCATTTCTGACGTTTATTATTATGTACTTACTAGTTATACATCACAATGAGTGCTATTATGGCATTGCCCTGTGTACACTCTGCATTTTGATCAGGTTCACCCCCCACTTTATTGCTCTCGCTTGGCCTTCTCACCCTTCTGTATATCTATGAAAGTAATATGATTGTGAAGGTTCCTTTTCCGACAGTTTAAATAAGACCATTTCTCTGAGGGGGACCTTCTGCCTGAGCTGCAGAAGGTCCGTCTCAGCGGTCAGGGGGGTTTCCTACTGCTCAGTACCTCTCTCTGCTTTCTTACCCAGGCTGGGCTCTGTCCAGCAGCATGGGAAGAGTAAATGAAGAACGAGACTTGAGTGTCTCCTCCAACTTGCTGAGCCCGGTGAAGGCCTAGGTATTCCTGCAGCTGGAGACACCACCTGTTTCCCAGGCTGTGCCCCTCCCTCCGATTGGTCAGGACATACCTCTGGAGCTTGCTGGGGCATGCTTCTCTTATAATGGAGGCACTGTTCAAGCAAGCTGGGCAGAGCCTTGGGTTGATGGCAGCCAGGAATATCTAAGGCCAACAAACAGCCAGTTTAGGAGAGATACACGTGGGAAAACAACAGTTTAATGTGAGCCCCAACCTGGGGCTGGGAATTCTACTTCGAATGAAATCTCAAAAGTTTGAGAGCCAAGAGAAGTGGAGGACACAGAAAGACTGCTGTCCACCCTGGAGAAGGTGTATTTCCCACTGGAGCCCTCTCCACTGGGGTTTGTTTCACTGGAGCTTTGCCATCAAGATCTTGCCTGCTTTGACCACATGAAAATCCAGGTAGACAGAAGGTGGAGATGCTTGCCCAATTCCCAGTACTTGGAAGTTGAGGTTGGCAGATAAGGACTCCTAGGGCAGCCTGGACTGCAAAACAGGACCCCATCTTAAAAGAACGAAATAAAATGAGAAAGTGTCAAGTCAGGAAGGGAAGGCAGAATTAAGATAGCAAACCATTAGACAAGGGTCAAAGGTCGTCGTGTAACCAAATTCTGGAGGTCGGTGAGCTCAACACGTTCCAGGGAAGACAGTCAAAAGCCCTCAGCTCTGGTCCCAAGTCCTCATTTTGCTGAGTGACCTTGGACTAGCCACTTTAGTTTGAAACTCACCCTCTATTTTCATGAAATGTAAGACTTTAGTAATCATGGGGAGGTGGAGGGGGCGGGAAGACGCTTGGCAGGCGGAAGTACTTGTCACCAAACCTGATGACCTGCGTTCAATCCCTGGGACCCACACAGCAGACGGAGAGAAGCAACTTCTGAAAGTTGTCTTCTGCTGTCTGCACACGTCCCTGGAATGTGCTCACACTCATATACACAAACAAACAAATACATGTAATACAGTTTTCAAAGAGAAGGTCTTGCTACAAAGTCCAGTCTGGAATCAAACTTGGAATCATCCTGCCTCAGCCCCAAAGCGCTGGAATTATAGGCATGCACCACCACACCTGGCTCCTGGTTCAACATTTTTTTTTTGGGGGGGGGGGGCAGGGTCTCTTTGTGTCTTCCTGGCTGACTCGTAGCTCACTATGAAGACCAGGCTGACTTTGAACTCCAAGAGACTCTGCCTCTGTGCTGGGACTAAAGGCAGGCACTGCCACATCCAGCTCTGTTCAACTTCTTGAGGAGCTGTGTACCATTTCCCCAGTGTCTACGCTAGATCATACTTTATTAGCAATACACAAGGATTCCAATGAGATACTGAACTTCTATTAGCAAGAGGCTGTGTTCTGTAAAGGACATCTTCCAAGAAGCTGAATTTTGAAAAGAAATAATAATGCAGGTCCTCAGAGGATCTAATCCCAGTCATATGGGGATCTGTATACCCAACTAGCATCAGAGGGGACAAAACGGAAGTAGGGTGAGGTCTTCTGCAAGCGGGTGAGTCTGTTTTATACACGCTTCTATTGTTCTGTCTGTGAGCCCGGCTGAACACGCGTTAGGCTCAAGCTTACTTGCTTGCACTTTGCCTCTTCTGTAGAAGAACTGAGGCTTCTGAAAGCTCACAACAGAGCATGAGGCATACAGTCAGAGTTTCAGTCAGAGGAAGATATGGAGGATGTCTGTAAGTCACGTGAACAAGCTGACCCAGCCTCTGCTTACAGGCCTGTGAGGGTTGCAAGGTAGGGAATGCAGGGGCGATCACTCCGTGCACCTGCGCAGTATGACACAGCTTCTGCCCTCGGGCTTTTTCAGCCTGAGTATACTGCGGGTGGAGGAGTGCTGAGGAAATGCAGGAGCGATTACTCTATTCAAGTACGCAATCGCCAGCCGCAAAGGAGGAGGAGATTGCTTACGTCATATGTTACCTTTTCCTACTGCTTCCCTGTGGGAAGAAGAAAGGGAGCTAAGACTCTCGGTGGATCAGAAAAGAAGCCTGTTGGGAAGGCAGAGTCTGTGGATCTCGGAATGGTCTCAAGTCACAGACCCTAGGTTTAAGCACTAGCTCCACTATTTGCTAATCCAGGAGGGAATACATGAGCTCTTTGGGCTTCCGTTTTTCCATCTGTACAATAAGAGCAATGGTAGAAACTATACAGAGACGCTAGTGAGTCTAAGATGCTTAATCTGGGTCCTGGTACTGGTCAGCGGTCTGGCAGCGTCAGCAGCTGCTCTTTCTGGGATTCTTTTGGAGGTGTTGATGCCGCATCGGTCTCAGTCATCTTTGTCCCCAGTCTCTAGCTGAGTGCCTGACTTCCTAGAAGGAGCTGAGTATATTTTCAGCTTGGATTACGTAACTGTCTTTCCTGTTGACGATGCCATGTGCCTCTCTCTCTCTCTCTCTCTCTCTCTCTCTCTCTCTCTCTCTCTCTC
>NW_021604791.1:6183490-6186776 GCF_004785775.1 Grammomys surdaster
CTCTCTCTCTCTCTCTCTCTCTCTCTCTCTCTCTCTCTCTCTCTCTCATGGCGATGGGTGACAAAGATGAGAAGCATGAAGCCAGGTTGGTTGAAGGCGTTTCTCCCTAGGTAACACCCAGAGACGGCATGCTCAAGAGCTCATGAAATTCAAGCTGTGGAATGCAGTTGACCGTGACTGCCTGGGTCAAGAGCCTCTCCCATGCTTTACTCTTGCCTTCTCTCTCCACAAAGGAATGTGTCTTACACCATTTCTTTGTATTCCCAAAAAAACATGTGAAGTGATGGGGGAAGAATGGGAGATGGACTACTGGATTACAGTTAGAAGCAGGAAGCTCTGGGGTATTACTGCATAGCATGGAGATCAAGCGTGGTCTGTATAAAGTAAGAAGGATCTCTCGCAAAGTAAGAAGGATTGGGGGGGTCATTTCTCACAAAGAAGTGATAAAGTCGTAGAATAGACATCTCTAACTTGATTTAACCATTGTACAACATGCACATGTATCTCATAGTAGCTCACTGGTATACTTAATTTTGATTTTTTTTGTACATCGGTTGAAAATTAAAAGAAAAAGCAGTAAAATAGCTGACATCATATACCACCAAGTCGATAAAATAAAGGAAAAGCTTAAAAGCAAACCAAAAGGATATAAAATGATAAATTAGGATGTGAGCGTCATCAGCCCTGAAAAGTTCATTTCGAATCAACAACTGTTTATTGAATGTTGAATGAATCACAGGTTCACGGTTCTTTGTGGGGCATGGGAAATTCAAAGCTGAGCGAGAAGACACTTCTGCTCGCAAGGATCCTATTTTTAAGTCAATGAGTGGTCAGTGGATATTCGAGCACAGGAAAAATATGCACCAAATATCCATTGATGATGTGCTAATGAGACAGGGGAAGAGTCATAACATTTGCCCTCATATGGCGGAGTGACGGTGGCCACGCATGCGTGCGTGCGTGCGTGCGTTGTCATGTGGACTTGAAATTTAGCAGGCGAGGATGAGAGAGGCAAGCAGAAGGAAACGAAAGATTTAGGCATCAGAGAAAGGACTGAAGTCGGTGTGAAGGTGGGGAGAGAGAAGCAGCGAGTCTCCGGTTTGAGATGGGACAGTGTTGAGTAGGACAGTGTGTAGTCAGGCGTGGTACTTCTACAGAGGGACACTTGTGCCGCTCACTTCATCTCTCAAAACGGAGGAAACGGATCCCAAGGAATTGGAACTGGTTTCTTAAGAGTCTCCTTGGCAGTGGTGGTAGGGGGTGGGGGTGGAGCCAGCTAGATGGGGTGTTTGCCTTTCAGGAAAAGGTTTGTCATCTAGGAAGAGTTTTCACAGGTATGATGACTGAAATCACCTTGCAGGATCAATGACAAGTGGTCCACACCTTGACCAGGAGTGCCGAGTCTTGCTCACCTCTTGCCCTGTATTAAACCTAGCCCTCAAGTCGGGATTTCAAAGATGGGGCGTGGGGTGGGGGTCACAGAATCTTTGTTTCTTGTTCCAGGTGGCCACTGGGAACAAAGCTCTTCTGTGTTTCTCACTATTACCCATCTCTTTAATCGGCATATTGAAGATGGATGTCAAAGCCTAGCTGGTAAGGGCCACCGAGGCCCAGATTTAACCCTAAAAGCTCCATTGGGAGATATACCGCTAACAGGAGTGTGAGGTGGACTGCGGTGGATGCGGGGACGGACAGGAAGCCTGAGAGAGACTCTGCTCACGATTACCCATGGGACTTAGGAGACGGCTCTAGGCTGGGAGGCAAAGGAGGGCCCTAAGATGGTGGCCAGGTATACAGGTCCGGGAGGATCTTTCCTGGTCACTGGTCCTCAAGTGCTCAACTCTAACTCCTGTTTCAGAATAAAGTCCTGGATGAGGCAGATAGGGAAGGAAGCAGAAGTTGCCCCACCACAGCCGGTCCTCAGCTCTGGGGCAGGCAGCCCTGTGCATGATGGGATGTAGCACCTCTGTCAGGAATCTGCTGGAATATGATAGACACAGAGATCAGTAGCTTCATGTCAATTTTCCTTCCTCTCCTCCTCACTCCTCCCCCACCCCCACCAACACAGAGGATTCTCTGTCTGCTCACCCTCTCCTTCTCTTGGCTCACCAGAGAGGATTCTGGCTTTGCTGCTTCCGTGTTTTCCTACTGAGATAGAGGTAGGAAGGAAAGGTCTAATGTTCTTGATTAGGGGCATCAAAGCAGCTCAGGGTGCTTGCCAGTAAGCTTAGCGACCTGAGTTCAATTCCTGGAACCTCCATAAAGTTGTCCTTTGACCTTCACATGTGTGCTGTGGCCTGTAAATGTCCCCACACATCATATGCACATCACACACACGCACACACACACACACACAGACATGATGATAACAACTAAAATGTAAATGTTTCTTAATAGTTTGGGGGAAGTTCCAGAATGACTCTTTGTAAACTCAGGCCATGAGCTCAACAGTAGTACAGCTCAGAGTAAGTCCAGAAGACAAAGTCAGCTAAGAAGGAATTTAGAGAGAAAAAAAACTCCCCGGAGCTAGGTTTTAGGGCATATTTGTAAAGGAGGGTGAGCAGATGAAGGGCCCTGAGATCTGAAATGTGTTGTTGTGGAGTGGCCGGAAAATGATTGCCACCTCTGGACACTCACACTTTTATATGAGCCTTCCTCGAAGAATCTGGGCTGGACTTGTCTACAAATCAAATACAGCAGTGATGACAGGGTGTCACTTCAGTGATTAAGTGACAAACGCTATGCTCTCAGCCCTGTTCACAGACTCTCTCCTTCACTCTGCCTCTGTCTGTCTTTCTGTCTTTTTCACTGTCTGCCTCTGTCTCTGTGTCTCTGTCTTTCTGTCTGTCTCTATCTCTCTGTCTCTGCCTCTCATTACTGCCATGTTCAAAAGGACTACATGCTAAGGAACTAAAGATAGCTTGTGGCCGATATCTCGTACAGCACCAACGCCCTCAATGAAGAGCTGAGTCCTTCCAACAACTACTTACTAGAAGGGGATCCCGCCTGTTCCAGGTTTGTTTCTATTGCTGTGATGAGGAACCATGACCAATGAAATTTATAGAAGAAAACATGTAATTTAAAGCTTACAGTTTCAGAAGTTTAATTCCTGATCATCTTGTTGGAAAGCATGTTGGCAGGCAGGCATGATGCAGGGGCAGTAGCTGAGAGTTTGTACTTTATCCATAAGATGGAGGCAGAGAAAGAGAACAGGATTTCAGGGAGGAGGGAGAGGGGGAGGGGAGGCAGGGCAGAGAGCAGGAAGACATGCTCATTATTGGCTTGC
>NW_021604791.1:6187176-6191064 GCF_004785775.1 Grammomys surdaster
GAGGGAGAGGGAGAGGGAGAGGGAGAGGGAGAGGGAGAGGGAGAGGGAGAGGGAGAGGGAGAGGGAGAAGAAAAGATACTAGGCCCAACACAGGTAAACCTCAAAACCTTACCCCCTGTGACACACCTCCAACAAAGCCACACCTCCTAATTGCTCCCAAGACATTTCTATCAACTAGGTAAGAAAACATTTAGATATATGAGACTATGGGGATGGATCATTCTTATTCAAACCACCTTAACAACCAAGGCTGGAGGGTTGTTTAATCTTACTGTTCCGGGAGGTACCTAATCCTTGAGGGTGGCAGGGCAGAGAGCAGGAAGACATGCTCATTATTGGCTTGCTCACACTGCTTTCTTAGGCAACCCAGAACCACCTTCCCAGGGTTGGTATTGTGCCCGTGGGCTGGGCCTTCCCCTCCACCTCCCATTGATGAGTTAATCAGGAAAATGCCCTCACAGACTTACCTACAGGCTGGACTGATGGGGACATTTTCTCAGTTGGAATTTCCTCCTCCCAAAGTCCCTATCTTTTGTCAACTTGACGAGAAGCTAACTAGCACAATCCACTCCTTGTCAACCAGACACACAAACGCATCATTAATAAACCATCACGTTTCTTTTTTTATTTCCAAGACCTCATTTTAATATCACATAGATATATAACTTTAAAGGTGCATTGTTTTAAAGCACTAACTGGAAGGGCGTTGTCACTCCACAGAGGGCAGTTAGCACAACCAGGAACCCTACTGAGAGCATGAGAACTGAGTGAGGGGGGAGGTTCCACCCTAGGACATGGAGGTGACAAGGGCTGCACTTGAGAACCATTATGGAAGGGACCTCCTCCAGCTGGCACTGCGCAAACCCTGGGTCTGTGTTGGGAGGATGGTGACTCAGGCAGAGCCTTTAGGACGTGACAGCAGAGGCTGCTGTAGTTCTTCCTGTCCCCGTGTGGGCTGGCCTGGAACACTCAGTTCTCCTCATGTATCACTGGTCTCCTCACGGCACGTGAATGTGTACCTTCTGGAAATGCCTGCTTATCTTTGTGATGCTTGTCTCTTGTCTGTTTATTTATTCACGTAACAATGAGGAGCTGTGTATGTGTTGAGTATCTCTTAGGAATGTGTAGGGCTAGAAGTGTTTTAGGTTTATTATTCTACATATTTTGGAATATTTGCGTAGCCAAAGAGATGTTTAGGGGTTGGTGTTCAAGTCTACACGTGCTGCCCATTGACTTCACATACTCTGTACAGACAGTCTAAAGGTGATTTTATATGTTTTAGTAATTTGTACAGGAAATATTATGTTCTGTTATCTTGTACTAAAAAAGGTTCCAGGTTTTGGAACATTTGGGACTTCAGATTTTCATACTAAGCATGTTCAATCTGTAGCATGTAGACAAACCACTAATAAGAGATACCCTCCACATCCTTTGGAATTTATTTTGGTGTCACTGTTATCTTTTCTATTGTTCCTCTAAGTTCTTGACTGGAGTAACTTTCGATACACATCCTTTAAGGGCTCATGTTCTTCACAGTATATACCCTGTCCCCCTGAGTGACCTCAGGCTTAGTGACCCCTTTGTCAGCACCAGTGATGTCAAATCCCCGTGTATATATAGCTCAGAATGCACTGAATTCTTGGCCGTACCTCCACCTGCCCACCCATGTGTCTCTTATAATGTTTGGGACACTCAAGTTCCCAACTACCAAGAGGAAACTCATTTTCTCGGCTCCTTCTCTCCTACCTTTCCAAACCTTCTTTGTCATGTTTCCCCCAGTATATCCGGGTTTTATATAGGCTGTTATTTTGGGAAAGAGGCTTAAATAGCCCAGGCTGCCTTAAAACATAAGATCTTCCTACCTCAACCTCCACAGGGACTGACAACTATAATCTGATGTCCTAAGCAACAATGCCATCATCTGCCTAGATGGAATATGACCAGCTTTCCTCCTGGCCTTTCCCGACTTCCTCACATCTTGGTAAGTGTTATAGACTGGCTGTCTGCACCTCTCTTTGCTCTACCATCTCTTAAGAGTCTAATTTATTTTCCCAGGTGATACAATGGCCCTGAGTCTGACTTTCCAGTTTTAGTGCCTCAGCAATTAACCTCAGGTGACGTTTCTCAAGGATGATGTAGCCCTGGCTCTCACTGCCCAGTGAAAAGTGTCCACACTGGTAAATGCATAGCCCTTTGTGAAAGGCCCTGGGCTCCATCTCAGCCTCATCGCTACCTACTTGTGCTCACAAATGCTTGCTCTCTGGCAACATAATCTTTGTTGTCACATGATCTTTAGTTTGTCCTGCCATGCTCTGGCTTTTTCACTTCAGCTTGGAACTTGACCTTGTAACCAGGTGAACTCTAAGTCCAACTATAAGACTCAGCCTAAGCATTTTGTAGACCCACTCAGAACTGATGTCTTTCACGTTCATCATTATAGAAATAGTATGAACTCCTTGAAGGCGGAAATCTGTGTTTCCAGTGTTTGCCTGTTGAGACAAGGTCCATTTTGTAGATATGGTGGCTTAGAATTCGTTATACAGTTTAGGCTGGCTTTGAACTTGTGGCAGTCTGTCTGCCTCAGCCTCTTGAGTGTTGGAATTACAGACATAAGTCACCGTGGTGGGCTGAGACTTTTTATCTTTAATTCCAGTGATTATCTGTTACTGTGCATGCAAAGAAAATTCATTGAACGAGTAAATGAGTGGGTAAATACATGAACAGACAAACAGTGCAGGGCCCAGTCTCTATACACAGAATAAATTGAGAGTTCTAGGAGACCAGAAGTCCAGTTGTCTTTCCCCTTTCTCAAGGTCTCCTATCCAGATTTATACTCATTGCTTTTATGTATGTCGAGGACTGTAAATTTAGCTTGGTTGGTAAAGTGCTTGCCTACCATGTATGAACCCTGGGCTCCATGCCAGTACTTCATCTTCTATCTGTATTTTCTTCCCGACGATAGTCGTTTCAACGTGAAATGTTTCCATGAACTCAAGCATTTGTGCGCCTGGTCCCCAGCTGCTGCTGCTGTTTATGGAAGGCTATGGAATCTTTAGGAAGTAGAGCCTCACTAGAGGAAGTGGGTCACTGGGGAAAGACTTGGAGGTTTTATAGCCGGATCCCACTTCCTGTCTACTCTCTCCGTTTCCGGTTTCACTAAGATACGAAGAAGCGAGGAGCTGTTCATCCCTCAGACAAGCACCACGGTGCTTGCTGCCTCTTGATTTGCTTTCCCCTCTGTGATGGACTATCTCCTCCAGCTATGATCCAAAATAAAGCTTTCTTCTTAACTTACTATTGGTTATTTATTTTGTCACAGCATTGAGCAAGGTCACTAACACACCAACAAAACACCAACACTTCTTTGCTCATGCTGCCAGCTTCCTTGCTGGTTCGCCTCTCCTCCGTCACATTGTTGGTCAAACAAACTAATAAAAACAAATGAAAATCCACTGATCATACAGACAGACAAAGGGATGGTACACAGTTGGACAGCAGCGTCCTTGTTGTGGCTCCTTTTCTATTGCTGCAATAAAACACAACGACCAAGACAACTTTAAAAATGAAGTGTTTAATTTGGTTTATGGTTTTAGAGGATTAGAATCTATGATGGCAGAGTAAAGAAACAGCTGAGAGTTCACATCTTGTTCTACAGCCATGAGGCTGACTGAGTCCCACCAACTAGGGACCAAATACATGAGCCCATAGGAGTCATCGTCATTCAAACCACTACATCTCTCAAACTCATGTCAGCCAGAAAACTACACCATGACCTTATTCGGAGCCAGGACTTCTCTTAGTTTGTTTGAGTTCTTTTCTTTTTCTTTTTTTCTTTTCTTTCTCTTTCTTTCTTTCTTTCTTTCTTTCTTTCTTTCTTTCTTTCTTTCT
>NW_021604791.1:6191074-6204819 GCF_004785775.1 Grammomys surdaster
TCTTTCTTTCTTTCTTTCTTTCTTTCTTTCTTTCTTTCTTTCTTTCTTTCTTTCTTTCTTTCTTTCTTTCTTTTTTTTTTTGAGACAGGGTTTCTCTGTGTAGCCCTGGCTGTCCTGGAACTCACTCTGTAGACCAGGCTGGCCTCGAACTCAGAAATCCGCCTGCCTCTGCCTCCCAAATGCTGGGATTAAAGGCGTGTGCCACCACTGCCCGGCAGTTTGTTTGAGTTCTTAAGAGCTGTGACTTGATAAGTTACAAATAAAATAATTTTTATAATACTGTTGCTTATGAGTGAAACATCTAGACCCTCACACGGTGGATAGTACAGAAGTCCAAAAAGAGGGACAAATTGGTACTTTGTCCTCCCATAGCAAGAAAGGAGACCAAATTCCATCCATGAGGTCCATACTCCCTTTTGCTGGGTACAAAGACTTCACCGTTCTCTTCTGACTTCATTTCCTTGTAATTCTAAATGTTTCTCCTCAACAGTGCATGATTTGGAGCTCTTTTGTGAATTATTCTGTCTTCCCGAAGTCCTCACCGGGCAGGAAGAGTCAGTGGAGCATCCCATTGGCTGGTTGGCATCACGTGGACGCTCCCCACTGCCTGTGGCTTCCACCGAGGGTAGTGTGTGGAAGCTTTGTTCTGGAGCTTTCTGTTGCTTCTCGGTCCCTCATTTGGGCAGCAAGGCGTTTTGTTTCATTGTCTCTGGAACGGGATGACACTGCAGAATCTGGATGACAAAGAAGGCTTACTGGTCTGATAATCTCTGGACCAGGGGCAAACACAATACATTAGGAGACAGAATAAAAGCCAGGCAGATCTCCCGGCCTGGATACAGAGTCAGTGGCCCAAGTAAAAAGCATATTCAAGGGGTTGGGGCACAAGGCAGGCCAGAAGTGAGCAGGCCACACTGATGGGTGCTTTGGACACTGTTCAACTCTGGGTCAGTCCCTCTAACTCCTGTGAGTGTCCCCCGCTGATGGGTTTCACTCGCATCTCTGTCATAGGTGGCCTCCACCAAGACTGTGGGTCATTCCTGGAGACAGCCAGTAAAAAAGATGTTCAGTGTCAGAGAGCAGAGGCTTACCCCCTTGTCTCTACTCAGGATAGCTGTGAGGGACCGCCAGCCCCAGAGTTACCCAAGGAGGAGGCAGAGACCCTTGTGGAAGGTACACTCAGGTCAGTCACTCTCTCTATCCATGGCAGCTGTTGTTCTTGAGGGTCTCCTCACTTTTCACTCCCACCGACTCCCCCCAACGCTCAGCTCTGTACGGGAGCATTGAAAGAAAGTGATGTGTGGTCAACATGGACAGAGACAGCTTGGATGAGCCCCGGAGTTGCCCACAACCTGGAGCTTCTGTCAGAAGCCTGAGTGTGGTTAGAACCATCTACGTGGTCAGGGAAGTTGGGCAGTGAACCTGACCTCGGGGCTGGGATAAAGAGCCTGCAGCTATTGTGTTTGAGATGGCGGCTCCCGTCCAGATAGACCACACCAGGCCAAAGCAGTTCCACACGGTAAAGGTTTTATTAGAAAGGAACAGGGACAAAGGAGAGAGAGAGAGAGAGAAGAGAGAGAGAGAGAGAGGGAGAGAGAGAGAGAAGAAGAAGAAGAAGAGAAGAGAAAGAGAGAGAGAGAGGGAGAGAGAGAGAGAGAGAGAGAGAGAGAGAGAGAGAGAGAGAGAGAGAAAAGACAAGGGGAAAAGGGGTCGAAGGTGGGGAAAGGTTCGACTTTTATCTAGGCTTCAACATAGGCACTTCCCAGGTGAGTTCGAGGAGTGGGATCCAAGAAGGTATGCAGGGATGTCATGGCAACGGAAGTCACCACTCTGTGACATTCCTGAGTTGGAGCCGGTTTGCCAAGCTGGCTCTGGATATCCAACAGCTATGTCCTATGTGGACTTTCAACTAGCGGAAAAATGCTTCACCATGATGAAGGTGATCTCATGGTGACATTGAGCCTCCGTCTCCAGCTCTCTCTGCAAAGTCCTCAAGAAAAAGAAATTGAGTGGCAGTGGGGACAAGATCTCAGTAAAACATCCCGTCCTCATTCACTCTGAAATCACGTCTACTAACACGGTGGTGAGCCACAAGCCAATAATGAAAACAAAGTCAAATGAAAAAGCAACGGACTGAAGAAAATATTCAGCAGATATGACATAAAAGTTAGCAAAGGTAACATCAGAAAAAATCCACACAAAGAAAACCACAGACTCCAAATGAGACACCAATAAAAGGCAGAAATGGAAATCATAAAAATGCAAATACAATGGAATAAATATATAAAAAGATGTTTCTTTTTCACAAATAATTAAAGGTACAGAATTCTTGAGAGATTATAGCCCAATTTAAATTCTCAGTCCTCCTACTGTGGCTCTCAGGAGCTGGGATTATAGGCATGCACCTCCGCACCCGACCTACACAGACACCACCTGTGTCTCTTGCTGCATTTGAAACTTGTTTGACAAAAAGTAGGGTATTGATGTCCCCTGAAGGGTGAGGTCACGTCTTTCTTTGTGCTGCTCTCAAGTCAATAAGAAGGAGATTTCTCGATGTCAGTCACCTAGAGGGCAGGACCCTTCTTAGACGTGAGACAGAAACTCAGGCAAGAAAAGGAGCCTCAGTCCTGTATAGTCATAAGTTCACACAAACGATCCTACCTGTATATGCTCAGATATGTCGAAGTAAAATAAGATAGACAGGACCGATTATTAGACACTGAGGTAGTGATTGTACTGCCTACTTGCCAAACATGACGTCACTTGCTGAGGTAGAGCTGAATGACCTGGAGAAGTAGCTGAAACAATGGACTGTTGCCCTCCACAGCCAACTGACTGCCAATGTATGCTTCTGTAAAGGCTTGTCCCTAACCACCACCCCCATGCTGTGACCCTTTAATATGGTTCCTCGTGTAGCTGTGATTTTCCCAAACACAAGCTTATTCTCGCTGCCACGTCTTAACTGTAGTTTTGCTGCTGTTATGAATCACGACGTAAACATCTGATATGTAACCCCTGTGACCCACAGGTTGAAAACCCCTGTTTTAGCGCACAGCCTGAGCGTGCACACTAGACTTGATATGATACCAAGGCCTTTGAGGAGCTGTACCGGCTCCAGTCCACCAGTGGATACATAGTAACATAGCAAGTTCCTGTCTCAAAACTAAAAGTCAAAGGTGTTAGCCCGACAGCTCAGCTCAGTCGGCAAAGTGCTTGTCGAGCATGTGCAATGTTTAATCATTAGGAAATAAACTTTTTATAGAGAAAAGATGTAAAATAACACTAAAAATCGTTGTTCATCCAGCATGTTGGGCTGACTGCTGATTTCCACTCGATGAGATCTAGAATCTCCTGGAAAAGGTGTAAGCTTGGCTAGATGAGGTTGGCCTGCCATGGCTGCCTGGGGTTTTCTTGGTCAGTTTAATTGAGGATGCCTGGGCCCTGGACTGAGTGTCTCCCACCACAGATTTCTACTGTGCACCAGGCTTTTTCCTGGCAGTGGATACCAGGAGACCGGAAGCTTCAGCTCCTGCCACCTTGACAGCCTGACCGCCTGTGAGCCAGAAGACGTCTTTCTTAAGTTGCTTTTGTCAGGATATTTCATCACAGCAACAGAAAAGTTAACAAAGGTAGGCGTGTTTTAAACATATTAATATCCAGGGATGATGGAAGTTTGAAATGTTGTATTACCTTTCAGGGGAAAACCTAATCCTATATAGTAAGAGTTTAATTACGTAGTCACATCTTTTGCCCCACTCTTAACTCTGCAGATATCAGAAACACTGTTAAGAATTAGTGACAATTTACACAGGTCATACTTCAGAATCATTTTCGTTCTTGTGGTGGTGCTAGAGTTCAGGCTTGCTCATGCTATACAGCACTCTGCCATTGACCTATGTCACCAGCACTCTATGTAATGCTCTGTTAGTGGAACAAATTGTAATTAGCCAGGACTGCTTAATATGAGAATGGTTAGATAAGACATGTCCACAGGTTAAATCTTCTTTCTTGCAATTATTGAAGATTGTGGGGGTGGGCTGAGACAGCTCCCAGAGGCTGAGAGGTTTGAACACTGGGTCCCAGGTAATGGTGCTGTCTAGGTAGATTTGGGCTTGCTGGAGGAAGTATGACACTATGCGATTTGGTAAGAACCAGGTTCAATAAAAGAATATATCTCAAAAAACTATGTGGAGCACAATAGAGGGAGATAAAGACACCTAGCATCACCTCTGACCTTTACACACACATGCACACACATGCTCACACATGCTCATACACATATGTGCACACACACCCAAACACACGTGCACACACATTCACACACACACATGTATGTGTATGCGTACATACTCCACATGCTTATACACATATGTGCATGCATATGTGCACACAAACACACATGTACACAATTCACATACAAGTGCACACACTCATACACATGTACACACAGTTATACACATGCTCATACACATATGTGCACACATGCTCATACACATATGTGCACACATATGTGCATATACTCAAACATGTGCATACACATCAACACACATATACACACAATCACATACACTCATACACACATCTGCACACATACAAGCACACATTCAAGCACACGTGCCCACACATTCACACACATGTGCACACACACACACACATACACACATACACACACACACACACACACACGCATGCCCCAGCCCGCGGGGGATTCGACGAGACCCTAGGGAAGGGGGCGAAAGAATGAAGGGACAAGAGACACAAAGAATGAGAGCTAATCTGAGGTTCTGATCAAACTCTGAAACTTTAATTTCAGGGGCAGGTTATAAAGACACAGCAAAACGGGAAGTTTAGGCAAGGGTCATTGCTTAGGGCTATCCCACTATTGAATCATCATTGTCTAAGACCATTCTACTGTCATATCCTTATTGCCCGAGACCATCCCACTGTCATATCCTTATTGTCCTAGACCATCCCACTGTCATAACTGGCTCCCAGGAAATGCCAGACGTTCTTTAAGTTCCTGGAACCTAAGACCTGTGAACTGTCCTTTCTTAACCTTGTTCTGACTAGGCTTTCTAGAACAGCAGGTAATTTCCTGGGTTTGGCTCCCGGCACACGTGCGCGCACACACACTTTTTTATTTTAAAGGTACCAATCACAAACTGAGAGCTGAACATAATCTATTAGGGATCCAGTGCTCAGAGGCAGGATTGACTCCCCCTCTTTCTGTACCATCATCCTGGCTCATTACCCATGACAACGTTAGCAGTGACCTCGTTTGCCTCCCAGCTAGCACCATGGATTCACAGGAAACTGGAACTCAGAGAAGTGAGTGTCCCGGCCAGCGCTGCACAGCTAAAAATAGCAAGCGTGGATGTGAGTCCGAGGTTTCCAAGCTCACTCCAGTTTTTCTGACCCTATTGTACTTGCTGTTTCTACTTTCCTCTCCGCTGGGAATTGAAGTCTTTTTTTTTTTTCTTTTTTTAGCTTAAACTTTTTTTTTTTTTAGTGTTTTTTTTCCCCATATGAACTTTTGCCTGCATGCATGTGTACCATGTTCATGCCTGGGGGCCCCAGATGTTTTGATAGAAAGGACTTTGGATCGCCTATAACTGGAGTTACAGCTACTTGGGTGCCAGGTGGGTGCGGGGAATTAGCCAGGACCCTTTGCAGTGCAGCCAATGTTTTTAACTGCTGAGCTATCTCTCCAGCTCAGCCTTAAGTTTTTACTCTACAATAATTTTAAGCCTGCACAAAGCTGAAGAAAGACTGAGAATTCTGAGTGTCCCTTAATGTTGACATCTGTCACGACTGCGCTACATTAATCACGATGTAGAAACTACTATCATCACCATTCACTATTGTCTTAGTCAGGGTTTGTATTCCTGCACAAAACATCATGACCAAGAAGCAGACTGGGGAGGAAAGGGTTTATTCAGCTTATACTTCCACGTTGCTGTTCATCACCAAAGGAAGTCAGGACTGGAACTCACACAGGGCAGGAACTTGGAGGCAGGAGCCGATGCAGAGGCCATGGACGGGTGCTGCTTACTGGCTTGCTTCTCCTGGCTTGCTCAGTTGCTTTCTTATAGAACCCAGGACTACCAGCTCAAGGATGGCACCACCCACAATGGGCTGGGCCCTCCCCCCCTTGATCACTAATTGAGAAAATGCCTTACAGCTGGATTTCATGGAGGCATTTCCTCAAGGGAGGCTCCTTTCTCTGTGATAACTCCAGCTTGTGTCAAGTTAACACATAAAACCAGCCAGTACAACTATACTCCTGGCCATTCATTTTCACCACCTTTCTGTCAGTATCTCCCCCATCCTCCAGGATCTGATCCAAGATACAGTTAGAACCTTTCCCTTCTCCATAACTAAAGATTTGGAGACTGGCTTTTTAACACCAGCAGGAATACTGCACAGTCTGGCCGTGGTTTTCTGAATCTGCTCAGACACTTTTGCTTCTTCAATAACCTCTCACAAGAATACTCAGTCCCGCCATCTCTTCTAAGTAGGAGGAACAAGATTTTCTACGATACAAAATATCACTGACTTTTAAATAGTGTCTTTGCTAAAATGTCATTAAGAGGGAGGGAGAAAGGGAAAGAGCGAGAAAAATCAATGAGAGAGAGAGAAAAAAGAGAGAGAGAGAATCAAATTTGAATTTTAAGGGTCGGGGGGCAACTTGAATAGAATATAATCTCTAGGCATTACTAAAGCCAACATTGCAATGACTGGGTCTTACCGGATCTTCGACAAGCCACAAGGTATTCAAACTTTCCTGGAGCTTCAGTGGAAACAGCATTTAGCTAATTCCTAGAAAAGAAAGCACGGGGCCAGTCCACATCCGCCAGTTAATCTAAGAGAACATGCTGGCTCTCGGTGCTTTCTACCCCCCAGGGAGAAGAAAAAAACGAAGCTTGCTCATAAATTAATGTTTCTGCAAGCAAACTAAAGTTTATCCTACAGGGAGTTCTGCCTTCAAGTAATGCAGTGAGAAAGTCCTTTCTTACACACCCAGACATTCTCACACTCACACACACACACACACACACTCTCAAATATACATACTCACACACACACATATACATTCACACACACTCTCACACACATACATATACTCTCACACACTCACATACATACACTCATAATACTCATACACTTTCACACACACTCACATACATACACTCACATACATACATATACTCTCATACACACATACACACACATTCACACACTCACATACAGATATACACACATAATCATACACAGACACACACACATTCTCTCACACACACTCACAAGCACATATGTAGACACGCACACATGCACACACAGGACTTGACAAAGGACTCTTGCTTTACATTCTGCCCTTTTTTTCTATACTTTCCCTTCCCCACCCTCCCTCCCTCCCTCTCTCCCTCCCGTCTTCCCTCCTCCCCTCCCTTTTTTCCCTCCTTCCTTCTTACCACACATACTTACTGAACAGTTGCTGCATGTCCTATGATTTTTAGGTGACATATTTGGAAACAGAGCAGTGAATAAATGGGATAATATGTTCATCCTTCTGGGAAAACAGTAAGTCGCAGGGTGCTGGTGAGGGCACTATGATTTTAGGCAAATGGTCAGGAAAGATTCAGTAAGTCGTGGAGGCTGGGTACGGTGGTGTGCACCTATCATCCCAGCCAGAGGCAGGGGGATGGGAAGTTGAGGCCAGCTTGGACCACAATAGAAAGATTCAATGCCAATAATAATAATAATAATAATAATAATAATAATAATAATAATAAACAAAGAAAAGAAAAGTGTAACAACAAAACTGCAATGAAGCCAGCGAGAGAGAAAGATTTGTAGGCATCTGAGTGCCCAGCGGGGACCAAGGAACTATGGGAGTGGGGCTGGAAGTTTGAGCCGCAACCGTCAGAGCGCGAGGTGGCAAAGAAGACAGGCCGAGCTGGATCTCGTCCTTCTTTCAATATTTTATGTTTATTTGCCACAGATAGTTGCATTAACGTGATGCTACATTAAAGTGCTATTATCTTGACTCCTGATTGGCACATTGACGTCACTTCCTCCCGATGTGGCCGCGGTCCAGTGGAGCGGGTGTGAGGGAAGCGGGAAGGCTGCTGGGAAACCCCTGCAGAATGCAGGGTGAGGAGGGACTGAAGGGAGCTGGGTCTCGACTCTGCATCTACCGGGAAGCCATTGGAGTGCTGTGTGTTTTCTGAAGCTGCCTCAGGAAATCACCACAAGGCTGTGACTGACACAACGCAAGCTTGCTGTCATTCTGCAGACCAGTAGTCCAACGTGGCCTCACGGGACAACACGAAGCCATTGATGTGACTGCATCTCTTTCGAGAAGATTCTTAACCAACCCCAAAGGTTTCTAGGATGCTACTTTCTGATACAGTGTAGAAAAATCTAATCTGATTCCTTGGTGGCTTTATCAGAACCTCTGTATTAAAAAACGTATGGAAAAAAAAAAAAACAACCTCTTGATTGCTAAGAGGGAACTTGAGGAGAGTAAACTCTCCAAGAATTACTAAATATGATATTTTGAAGACTTTCTCAAGAACTTCTCAACAGGCTGCCAGAATCTGGCTGCTACTTGTTTGTCTTGCTAGTGACATTTGGGGACAGTGCTTAGAGGACTAAGGTTGCCTTCCCTTTGCTGCTGGCTTCTGACTCTCTTTCTCCATATTCAGGGTCAGCATAGAGTGGCAAGTCTTTCCCATATCTGTTTGTGCAATCTGCTTTCCTCCCTCGTGACAGGGAGGGGTGGGATATGGATGCCAAAGTGTGTGTGGAGGTCAGAGGACAAGGTCGTGAAATTGTTTCACTCTGTCCACCTTTATACGGCTTCTGGGTATTGAAGCTGAGTCACCAGGCTTGTAAGCTATCTCCCTAGTCCCCTCAACTGCTTCTAAGGAGAAGAAGACAAGTACGAACAGAGTGGGCCACTTAAATAAACCAGGATAATCTCAAGTTAAAACTGGCCCTCAATCACCCCTATAAAATTCCTTTTTTTTTTTTTTTTTTTTTTTTTTTATTTACCAGGGAATGTAACACAGCCATGGTTCCATGGATCAGGATTTAGGTATCACTAGGGAACTGTTATTCTGCCACCACAAAGAGTTTGAGCCATGGCTGATTGCTTGCACTCTACCTGACAACTCTTCATTCTGCTCAGTTGAAAACAGCTAGAGGCAGTGGGTGGGGCAGAGAGGACAGGAAAAGAAGAAGTGGACAAGCGAAGAGGCTCTAGCTACAATCTGGAGCAAAATCTAGAGGCCCCAGCCAAGGGAGGGGGCAGCTCTAGAGGACAGAGTTGGGCTGATGACACTAAGTTGGCTCAACTAGGTTACAGTCTGCAGTTACTGTAGTCTGGGGGTTGCAGGGAAGATATTTTATGTGTGTGAGTAAAATCCCTAGTCAGGGGCAGGAAGATATAGATCAGTGGATGAATCACTTTTGGTATAACATGAATATAAGTGTTTGGGTCCCTAACAGCCAGGCAGGGAAGATGGCTGTCTGGAATCCCAGCACTTGAGAAGCAGAGACAGGGGGTTCCCAGGACAAGCTGGCTAGCTAGACGACCCAGGAATGTCGAGCTCTGGGTTCAGTGAGAAACCCTACCTCAAATCAAGGCAGATTCCTTCACATCAACATTGGATCTTCACGTGAAAGCATGTGTAATGCACGGGCATCTGCACACACACACACATTACACTCATGTGAGTGCAAACACGCATATATGCATGCACACATGTATGCATGAAAGAAATATCCCTAATCATATGAATTTTTAGTTAAGGGAGCATCCTAGATTCAGGTTGAGTCTGAATCAACTGGTTGGAAGGCCTTCAGAGCAGAGCTGAGGGAGGGGATCCCTGATGGGGGAGTTCATCCTGTGGGCTCGACTATCCCGCTCATGTTCCACGTTTGCACAGGCCTCACGGAGTGCAGACTCAGTCGGTATTACAAAAGGCAGCCCTCGATAATCTGGTAACAAATGTCCGTTGCCAGTTCCGGTTCTCTGGTTGAATCTGATAGGTACAGATCCCAAACACATTTTGGACGTGGTGTGGGCAGAATAACCTGGCAGGCTGGGAGTCATATGAAGGGAAGAGCGGAGGGTTGCTGCAAAGTCTCAGGATGGCTAACTTGTCTCCTTCTGAAGTTTCTAGAAAGGACTCTGATACAAAGGGTTTTGGGAGAACAGACTCAAGTGACAAGAGATGCTTAGCTTCCCTCATTTGAGCCCCTTTCAGAGGGGGACACCCACAGGCAGGAGTGTGTGTGCCAGCCCTGACCCAGAGCAACAGTGAACAGTCACCGCTGTGTTCGGCAGCATTCATCCGTGGTTTTCCATCACATTCTGGAATCCACAGGAAACCTGGAAGCTGACTCTTTTTTCTTCTGTGATCTCTGCCTCCCCTGCTGGCCTGTGCTCTGTGGGAACTCATTAGCTGAACCCTGGGCCAAGGACAAGGAAGCAGGGCTGAAGAGAGACTTTATGAACAACTGTTACTCTGTCGGCTGCTGTCTCCTTGTGAAGAAAAAGGGTGAGCCTGGAAGAAGAGAGCAAGGAATTTGGTTTTGTTATTGCGTAATCTTCCTGGAAGGCGGCGGTGGTGGGGGTAGGTAAGAACAGCATTTGTCACTTGAACTGTCTGGTTGGGATAGTCGTCCCCGACCCCTTTCCAGGACTTCCATAATTTGGCACTGAGTTGGCCCTTAAGCTGGCAAACAAAAATTGGCACTGAGCAACACTTAAGTAGAAAGAATGTTTTCATGACTTCAGCCGTTCCAACAGACTCAGAAGGGAGAGAGATACCAGTTCTACCTGCCTGCCATCCAGCCCCAGAACAGCAGGGTCCTTAGACCTGCGTCTCCAGCCAGGTAGCCTATACATCAGACTCATATAGAATATGGCATCTCTATCTCCGGAGAACAGCGTTAATGCTTCAGTTCTGGCCTAGTCATTGCCAGCGTCCTTTAATGGTGCATCTTTACTCTGAGGGAAACCAAGAAAGGGGGGTCTCATTCAGATGCTAAGAGATAAGCTGACTCATTTCTAGAACCTTCTCTCAATTCTAGTTTGGATTAGCAATTAGCAGTCAGAACCAGACAACTCTACTCAGACAAGTACCAGATGGTGAAAGCTGAGTCCTCAGGTGCCAAAGAAACCTCAGATGATTCCTGTTGGGTCTGTGCTTTCTTCCCCTGCTTAGATAACAGCACATGGGCCCTTAGCAGGTTGCACATAAAAATGAATGATTTTTGTTTATCCTTATCTATCTTTAGCCCCATAGGAAAGAAAAAGACAAACAAACAAAAAGCCCTGGGCAGTCTGGTTTGGAATAAAAACACACTGGCATACATGATTTTTGTAAAAATTAACTTTGCCCAAAGCATTTTGGAAGTCAGCAGCATCTAAGCTGATTTGGGCAGATTCATGGCTGAAAGCTTATCTTGTTGACAAGTGTATGCAAATGTGGAAAGAGGGAGATCTCTGTGATCCTAGTGAGCAGGCTAGGCTGACTCCACAACAGGCTCCAAACTGCCAGTTAAGGAGACTAGGCCTGAATTTCTGTTTCCAAGAACTGGGAAATTCCAGGCAAATCCAGGCCTCAGAAGCTGCTCTCCCACCCCTCAACCTGGCCTGAGGCAAGGACACTGGGTCAGCAGCAGTTTCCAGACTTCCTCAACAACAGTTTCCAGACCTCCTCAGCAAGTTTCCAGCCCCCACACCCCTGTAATGGAATGTCTGTAGAGATGGACCCAAAGATTAACATAGAGGTTACGTACCTGGAATTCCCTAATGTCCTTTAAATCAGGCCTGCAAGCTTACCTGGTTGACTCTCTATTCTGGTAATGGGAGACCCCAGCATGCTGGACTTCTGTAGAATAAAACACTCTTTGTGTTTACAAACTATTCGAGTCTGGGGTATCATTTTTTTCGAATCATGGACTCTTACACCAGAAAGGAGGTAGCCCAGCATGGTGTGAGGTGCTGGGACAGAACAAAGAGTCTCCCAGAGAGAAGAGTGAGAAGAGACTCTTGGCTCCATGAAAAAGCTAAAGATGCTAAGAACACAAGGCAGGGGGGCTGGTGAGATGGCTCAGCGGTTAAGAGCACTGACTGCTCTTCTAGAGGTCATGAGTTCAAATCCCAGCAACCACATGGTGGCTCACAACCAACTACAATGAGATCTGATCCCCTCATATGGGTGTCTGAAGACAGCTACAGTGTGCTTACATATAATAAATAAATAAATCTTTAAAAAAAAAAACAAGGCAGGAAGTTGGACAACATCAGAGCTGTGAGCTGATCAGTGGGGCTTCTGCCCCTGGCTAGTGACCCGGCCTGCAGGAGTCCTTGCCACCTATGCTGACCCGGCCTGCAGGAGTCCTTGCCACCTATGCCTTTGTGTAGGATTTGCGGAGCATTCAGAGTTCTGGTACAAAAGCCCTTACCCACAGCTTTGTGGTGTTATGTGCCCACAGTAAATCACATTCCAAAAGTATTAAATGGAAAACTCTAAAAATAAATAAGTCGTGCACTTTAAATTGCAGCCCGCGTCAGGAACTTTGGCCCGTGGATGTGAATTACTCCCTCATGCAGTGTACCTCATCCCCACACCTCAGAGCTTACATTGTTCCCGGACATTTCAGCTCTCAGGCCTACTGTGGTGGTACAGTAATTTAGACTCACATTGAGTTTATGTTGTTGATCTGGAGCTGTACTTACGTATTAAACTTATTCTTATTATGGGTATCCATAGGAAAACTCATAGTATATATACAGTGTGGTTCTTTCTTTGTTTCTGCCATCCTCTGGGATTCTTGAATCCCCTATGAATAAGAGGGTATGTCTACTGGGGTACAGTGGTGCATAACTTCAATCCTAGCACTGGGAAGCAGAGGCAGGTGGGTCTCTTTGAGTTTGAGGCCAGCCTGGTCTACATAGTGAGTTCTAGGTCAGCTAGAGCTACATAGTTAGATTCTATCTCAAAAACAACAACAACAACAACAACAACAACAACAACAACAAAACAAACAAACAAAAAAAACCCCAAACCAAAAAAAAAAAAAACCAAAAACAAAACGTCATATTTTGTTAGTCAGATTTCTTTTCTGATGGCTGTGTGGTATGCAGGTTAGCAAGAGGTCAGACTGACCACACTTGTCTCAGGTATTCCCAGGAATAGTTAGCAAAGGAAAACATGGATAAAAAGCATAATAAACTGCCTTGCAGAAGGGTGTGCTTCTGGGCAGGAAGATGATAAAACTAATGTATGTTTAGTGATTATTATGGTAGGAAAGACACTGTCCTTTTCATCTCATGGGCATTAACTTATTTAACCTTATTCCAACGCTATGGACAAAGAAGCCTATGCACAGAGAAGTTATGTAATTTACCCAAGGCCATAGAGAGTGAGCCAGGTTTCAAACTCATCCTTCCCAGCTGTGTAATCTTCCATGAACTAGAAACAATACTCTGTCTCCAGCTTGTCTTAGATAAGAAAATGGGACAGGAACATGTAGGCAAAAGTGACCTAGGTTTGTTTTGTGTGGATGGCTTAGACCCAGTGGGCAATACAGTTCAGAACATGTAACAGGAAGGATTTGGGGCTGGAAGCTTTCTTTGGAAGGAACAGAAAAACAAACAGAAAGTGTTAGACATCTGCAGGCAGCTTAGAATAGACCACTCCAGACTAAACGGTTCCACGGGGGGG
>NW_021604791.1:6204919-6231427 GCF_004785775.1 Grammomys surdaster
GAGGAAGAAGAGAGAAGTAGAGGAGTAGAGGCTGGCCATGACCACATGGAGAGAGGGGGAAGGGAAGGGGGAGGGAGGAGGGGACAGAGAGAAGCTAGAGGCAAGAGATCAAGAAATCAAGAGAGAGAGGAGGGGCAATCAGCCCCTTTTATAGTGGGCAGGCCTACCTGGCCGTTGCCAGGTAACTGTGGGGAGGAGCATTCCTGGCTGTTGCCAGGTAACTGTGGAGGTGGAGTTTAGACAGAATACTAACAGAAAGTGCTTATAAATAGGTACTTATTTCCCACAGCAAGACAGGGCCTCACTATATAGCTCTGGGTAACCTGGAACTCACTAAGTGGACCAGGGTAGCCTCAAACTTATAGGGATCCACCAGTCCCTGTCTTCTGATAACCGTGGTATCCTTAACAAACAAGAAGGCCACAGGTCTTCCAGGTATCATATGTCAAGATTTAACTAGTGAGAGGTTTTGCCATAAGACACGTGGCAGATTTTACTGGTCAATGAGACAAAACTCAGGACTTGTATTTATGATCTAGTTTTAGGAGACTCAAAACAAAAATCTCTAAAACAACTCAAAACAAGATCTACAAGACAAAACCACCTGTACGCCTCTAACCTGTCAGCTCCACTTACCTAAGGACAGATAACTTCCTGGAATGCTGGGGGCTGTTTCTGTAAGATAACAACCTAGTGTTTTCACTTCTGTGAACAAGCTTGGTTGCACCAACTGCACAGGATGTGTGCTTGATCACATATAGGCAGGAAGTATGTCAGGATGTATGCTAGGATCTTATTGGACAAAAGTAGGAAGTACACAGCCTTGTGACTTTGCTTTTATAAGCCCCTGACTGATGTATTGTGGCACCATACTCTGAAAATCCCGGGTAGGAACCTGGCTTTACCCATGGTATTGGTCAGTATTTATTTAATAATGCTTGCTTCAGGGGCTGGTGAGATGCCTCAGTGGTTAAGAGCACTGACTGCTCTTCAAGAGGTCATGAGTTCAATTCCCACCAACCCCATAGTGGCTCACAACCATCCGTAATGAGGTCTGATGCCCTCTTACTGGGTGTCTGAAGACAGCTACAGTGTACTTACATATAATAAATAAACAAAAACCTTTGGGCAGGAGTGAGCAGGGCAGGAGCGAGAGGGAGAAGGGAAGGGGGGGGAAAAAGCTTGCTTCATATTTGGCTCAAAAATTGTGGTAGTACTTATTCTTGTCTGGTAGGATTAACACTGTAATATCAGGAATCCACATGCCCTTTCTTTTATAAGGTGCCTTGGTCATGGTGTTTTATCACAGCAGGAGAAATGTGACTAAGGCACCTGCTATGCTTTCTCTTCTCATTTCCTTGCCTCTAAGCTGTGGGTACACAAAAAACTGATCCTGGTCAGGACTGAATGCAAATTGCTGAGTCATGACAAAAGCATCCCCAGCCAGCTCCAGATGTATTTCTAATCTGAGGCGGGGATTCAGATCCGCACAGCTGGAAACATCAGTTCTCGAAGCACAATACAGTAAATCCCTGGAGGGAGTGTGGGAGCACTGACTCTCCATCCTGCCCAGCATCCCCTGGGTGTGACCGCTGCTGTCCTTGGGTCTGGTTCTACTCTGATCTACCTCACACCAACTCAGGAGGGATCTGTTTCTCTCCTACTCTTCAGCCCTATTTCACTCTGCTTTTTTTTATGAAAAGAGATTTCTCAAAGTGGAAAGACTTAGATTGGGTCGTTTCCTGTCAAAAGAAGTTTTGGGAAATACTGGCATTGAAGTTGCTCATGATCACTGGAGAGAAGGCTAGCCGTTTCCCAGCTCTAGAGAGACAACACTGTATCCATTAGGGTTCACATAGGCTGGGCAGGGACATTAAATGTAGCTTAAATAAGACTGGGCTGTATTTTTTTTGCCAGTTCTATTATCTGGTTATTATTATTATTGGATAATTTATTTAATCTACATTTTAGATATTATCCCCTTGCCCCATCCCCCCCAAGCCCCTTATCCCATCCCCTCTCCTCCTACTTCTATGAGGGTGTACCCCCACTGGGCTGTATTTTTATGTGAGTCCCTCTTCTCCCTGAGGGGTGGTTGACCACTAGCTTGTGAGGACAAAGGGAGTAGAAGCACGGAGCAGGATTCTGAAGTCTGTGAGTATGACAGAACTTCTGGAGACCTCTGCAGCGAGAAAGGCTACTCTATTGTTCCAGGGATAGAGTATACAAGGGCTTTTAGGGGTTTTGGTGGAAAGGGCTGCTTGGTCATAACATAGTGTCTAACTATCATGAGGGCGGGAAGCCAGAGTGGGACTTGTGTGCTGACTTGTGCAGCATTTGCAGAGAGTTCTGCACAAGGTCATTTTCCAGACAAGCCCAGGCACCTGTGCTTAAGGGACATTCTCCAGACAGGGTCAGGTAGAGAAAGGGAAGCCCCACTGAAAAAGAGAGTCCTCCATTTTGCACTGAGCTCAGAGAGTTATCTGGACATGGAAGTTGGTGACCTTAATAGCAGGGTTCGCCAACATTTTTCACTCGTACAAAAGCCCTGATAAGAAGTTAAGAAGTACGTGCCTGTACTTATGGAAGCAGGAGAATCAGGAGTTTAAGGTCATCATCCTTGGCTACGTATGGAATTAAAGTCCAGCCTGGGCCTCATGAGCTGCTCTCTTCTAGAATGAGGACTTGAAGGCACTGAGACAGGTTGGGGGGCTTCATGGTCCCTTGACCCTAGACTGCTTTAGATTTCTTCCTTGTTGCTATACTGTAGTCCATAGTGGCCCTTCAGCCATGACATCTGCCTTCCAAACAGCAGGAAGAATAAAGGGGAGATGACAGGCCAAAGGGCAAGGGCCACCACTTCCTGGAAGCTGCCCCAGAGCATTCCACTGGCCAGATCTTAATCTCCCTGGCACATCTTGCCACAAGGGAAGATAGAGCATGACATCATATCTTTCAGGATTCTGCACAGAAACAAAGCCAGTGGATGTGCATAGAAATTGTCTCCCATGGTTGCAGAAGTTGAGTCCCAACCTGAAGAGTGCACACAGACTAGTCTAAAGATAGTTAGTCTGCTGTGCGTTCAGAAAGATCCAGTGCTGTGGATAAGCCTGAAGCAGTCTTCTGGAGAGTTCTCTCCTTATCTGCAAGGCCAGTCTTTTTTGGCCAAGCAAGCTTTCAGCGGGTTGGATAAGACAACAGAGGCCTTCCCATTATGTTCACAATCAACGAAATCAATCTCATCGAAAAACATCTGCATAGAAATTCCTAGAATAAGATTTGCCCAACTATCTTGGCCAGTTATGGGCCAGCCAAGTTAACACAGAAAATTAACCATCCTTGCATCTTTAATCAAGTCAACCAATGGCATGTTCATATTAGGCCAAGTGGCAGCAACCTGCGGCCCACAGGACAGATCTGACTAACCACCCTCATTCATGTACTGTCCTCGACTCCTTATGTACTGTTATGGCAGAGTTGAGTAAATACAACCAGGCCGTATGCCAAACTTTTGACACAGTATCACTCTGTACTCCAGATGGCCTTGAACTCATAATCTTCCTGCCTCCACCACCTCCTGAGCCCTAGGATTCCAGGCTTGTGCCACCATCCCCAATTATGACCTTTGCTGCCAGTGGCTGGTTGCCTAGCTAAACACTGGAGGTCTGAAAAGGGTGCAGAAGGATATCAATGATGGACAAATAATAATCGCAGCACAGAGGAGCACAAAGGGCCTGCTGACCCACTGTTGTAAGAAATCTTTCGGTCATTCCATAACAAGTGTGCTTTGAGCACTTAAGCAATGCTGAAGGGTACAAAGGAGCCCTTTTCTCTGCATCAGGGTTGTCCTGTGGTAGGGTTAGGAGGAAGCAATCGTCCTTGAACTCATAGCGGCTGAGGATGAACTAATTACCGGCTGTGTGGCTCAGTTTCTCAGACCCTCAGATTTTCTCATCTCTGCTGTGAGCAGAGTCCCAGTATATCACTGGGCTATGCCAGGAATTAAACAAAGTCATTTGTGTGGTACCTAGCCCGTGACAAGCCCTCTCACCTTGCTTAATAATGAAAGAAATAATAAATTAAGTGAACTTCGTGCGCATGCCAATCTAAGGGCTGTCTGCATACTAATTCATAATTCTCATAATTGCCCTACAAGGTGGGCTTGGCCATTATTCTCATCTTCTGATAAGCTCTTTGAAAGATTATAAGCATTCATGATTGACTGAAGAATGATATCCCTGATTCAAATAGTACGAAAACGCAAAGAGTGTTTTCTTTTGCAGAGGTCCAGCTCGCTGGGGTCGACCATCTAGAAAGATGGAGAACCTGAAGTGAGCTTGAAGGTCTGATTTAAAGTACATGAGGGGGATTCTGGGGAGCGTAGATGACCTCTGTCTTAATCTGTTCCATCTATCTCTAGGGGCATTCCAGGACCACTGCTGGTATGTGTGGATTGGAAGTCTGGAAACTGTTGCTGAGGAGGTCTAGAAACTGTTGCTGACCTACTGTGCTTGCCTCAGGCCAGGTGGTGGGGCACCTCTGAGGCCTGGACTTGCCTAGATTCGCCCAGTTCTTGGAAACAGAGATTTAGGCCTAGTCTCCTGAACTTCAGATTTGAAGCCTGTCATGGAGTCAGTCTGTCTCAAGATCAGGGATCTCACCAGGTCACAGAGTTGGTAGTTAAAATACAGCCTGTATGTATGTATGATATCTGAACCCCAATGCCAAGCTGTCCCCACACCTCCCCTTGTCCCAGTCCCTGAGTCATCTGTCTTTAATCCTCTGACTACAGGACATTCATGTTGTATCAGGAAAGTGCTTGAACAAAAGGCTCAGTGACAATACAAGGCAGTGGAGAAGGTGACACGTAATTGGTTTCACTCAGATAAGGATAATTGTCAGGGAAGGGGTCAGTGGGAATGGGGCCAAGTGGGATGATGACAGACGGGCAAGCATTAGAAGACTAGAGGACAGACAGTGTGTCTGCATGGGGAGTTGAGTAGGTGAGGAAAGAAAGCAGCACGGTTAAGAAATAAAAAGCATCCCGGCATCACGGGAAGTTCACAGGGAATCCCGAGAGGACGGCTAGCAATTACATCAGAAGAAGAAGGAAAGTGAACGTAGGTCTATAAAGCTACAGTGTATTCAACTGACAGTGGGCAGTCCCTCGAAGACTGAGCGGTGAACTCACGAGACAAGTCGCAGGCAGTATCTACTTAGAGATACAGTGGTGGTCGAGAGAGGTGTGGCAGGCAGGGTGTGGGGAGGCTAGAGGCTGTTGGCATGATCTGGACTTGAGGTAATGAGAATCTGAAGTCAAGCATGAGCACGAGGTGCTGATGGAATGACAGGGATGTGAGAGGCGTCACGGGAGCTGGGAGTCACCACGGACGACAGCTCGGCTGTGGGTAGCCATCATCAGTAGGAGGCCACTGTTAGAACAGGGGAGCCCAAGGGGGCCTCCATTTACCCCAATCTTTTGTAAGGTCTTGGTATCCACGGAGCCCCTCAGCATCCTCCAGAGACACCTGTAAAACTCAGCTTTGCTTTCTTCCCAGATGCAAAGTTCTGCTTCTATTGGAGAAGGCTCCTGTAGAGGGGAAAGCATCATGTTTGTCTAAATCAAACGAAATCCCGTCTGCCTATGACTAGCGCTGTAACAAAGGGCACTTTATTATTATTTTTAATTTAAGTGCAACCTACTTGGTGGGGACATTTGGCACTGTGTCTGTCACATAGCAGATGCTCAATAATGAGGAACAATAAGTTGTGTTTCTAGTGCCAGGGATGTATTAGCGAACCCCCCAAAACCAGACAGGAGCTGATCTGATGCGATCACACCAGGGCCTTTATTTGAGCTAGCTCTGGCCCCTTAGCCCACCGTCCCCTCAGCAGGATGGTTTTGATGGAGAGGAGCCCTGAACATCTATCAGGGTAAGGCTTTACAGAAAGCAACAAGAGAGAGGTGGGCATTAGAGAGAGGTGAGCATTTCTAGCCTGGCAAGCATCTAATTGGAGAGCTACTGTGGCCTTTAGCATAACTGGCTAATACCGGGGATCAAACCATAAACTTAACTTCTGCTTCCCTCTGCATTGGTGGTTGTTAGGTAGGGGGCAGGTTTGTTGAGGATTAGCTTAAAAACACTGGATTTGTTGGGCAGGTCATGTTGGGGTTAGCCTAGAAACTGGAGAAAGGCTCGGGTTTTATTGGTGTGTGTGTGTATGTGTGTGTGTGTCTTAGTTAGGGTTTCTGTGAAGAGACTACTCCATGACTAAGGCAACTCTCATAAGAACAGCAGTTAACTGGCACTGGCTTACAGGTTCAGAGGTTTAGTTCATTATCATCAAGGTAGGAAGCATGACAGCATCCAGGCAGGCATGGTGCAGAGAGCTGAGAGTTTTTTTTTTTTTTTTTTAAGGATTTATTTATACGAATACACTGTCACTGTCTTTAGCCACACCAGAAGAGGGCATTTGATTCCATTATAGATGGTTGTGAGCCATGTGGTTTCTGGGAATTGAACTCAGGACCTTTAGAAGAGTGGTCAGTGCTCTTAACCACTGAGCCATCTCACTAGCCCCAGGAACTGAGAGTTCTACGTCTTCATCTGAAGGTTGTTAGCAGAATACTGACTTCCAGGCAGCTGGGATAAGGGTCCTAAAGTCCACACCCACAGTGACACACCTACTCCAACAGGGCCACACCTTCTAATAGTGCCATTCCCTGGGCCAAGCATGTAAAAAAAATCATGGGGGGTAACTTGGAAACTAGTGCTGGGTACCAGTCTGTTAGTTTACCTGGGTTTAAATTCTCAAAAATGGAGTCTGCACTTAAAAGATTTGGTCTCTCTTGCTCACCGTATACAGTTATCTAAGTGATTTACATAGGCTGTCACCAACCTATCTGTGGTAATGAGGATGGCCCTATGACTTTCACAGTTATCAAAATCTGAGCATGCTCACATTTCCAAAGTAAATTGCTATTGTACTTGATTTTTTTTCTTTTTTCTTTTTCTTTTTGTTTTTTCGAGACAGAGTTTCTCTGTATAACCCTGGCTATCCTGGAACTCACTCTGTAGACCAGGCTGGCGTCGAACTCAGAAATCCATCTGCCTTTGCCTCCCAGGTGCTGGGATTAAAGGCGTGCGCCACCACTGCCTGACGGGATCATACCTGAATATAATGTAAGCTCATCATTCTGCACATTTAAAACCATCTCTGGACTAGTTATACTACCCAATACAGTGTGAGCCCTCTGTAGATAGTTGTTGTATTGTTTAAGGGAAATATTCATGTTCACGGGAGATAGAACTAAAAATGTTCTGAGGATGGGAGAGATAACTCAGTACGTAAAGACGCTTGCCCCTAAGCCCGACAACCTGAGTTTGATTTCAGGACCCACAGGGGAAAGAAGAGAACCAACTCCTACAAATTGTCCCCTGTTCCTCACATATGCGCGGACACACACACACACATACACAGACGCACACACAGAGGAGGGAGAATACATATATTTTAAAAAATATAATATAAAGTGTGTAGCGGGAAAATTTCCTTACAAGTTGGGAGGAGCTGTGGTGGGAGGAGTAAAGAGAGGAAGAGGAGAATAAGGAGAGGAAGAGGAGAAGGAAGAGGAGGAGCAAAGGGAGAGAGATGCAGGTGCCATGGATGACCATGCATGGGTCGAGAGTAGTCCTGGGTAACAACTTATATCTAGGTTAGTTAATTGGGAAACACCCCCAGTTATGTGTGCACCTTAATAATTGAGCATTACCAAATATATAAAGCTATTGGGTAATCTTTAACCATTAGAGTCTCATTTCTACTGGGTACCACGTGGATGGCGGGTTGGTCTGGGCTCGGCCCAGCCTTGTGGAGATAGCATGGTAGCTGGCATCTTGTGGGTGGCAGGGCTGATGTGGTGTTTCTGGCTGGCAGTTACCAGCTGTGGAGCGCTTGACTTCAGGCTGCTGTGCATGGTGGCCTGAGCTAAGTAGAGCCACCGCAGCTTAGCTGGTCGGCCTGTGCAGCCCATTTATTAAATATTAACAGTAACAAAAGTGAGCTCCCAATAATATAATACAAAAATTAATATAAATGTAATAAAATTAATATAAGCAAACGTTTAAAATAAAAAGATATTTTGATTTATAATTAGTTAAATTTGAAGATGTAGACTCTATGGATATAGAGGTCAATGATACTCATACATACAACCATCCTACAAGAATACCATTCTTACCCCTATGCATACGTGAAGAAATGAGGCACACTGTGGGCACGGAACTTGCCAAGGTGTACATAGGCTAAGCTGAGGCTAGAGCCCAAGCCATCCACCATCATAGCCTGCACTCTCTACCACAACCCTGTGTTTGAATCAACCAGCAAAGCTAGTGACCATGCTCACAGGGAAGAAGAGCAGAGTTCCCTCTGTAGACCAGGCTGGCCTTGAACTCAGAGACAGCTGTCTCTGCCTCCCAAGTGCCAGGATTAAAGGTGTGTGCCACTACTGTTCATCTTAAACCATCTTAACCAGAACAACAACAACAACAACAACAACAACAACAACAACAAAAACCCTTCATTTTTGAGAATGGTTTATGACCTCAAACCTACAGCCTGGAAGTGGTGTTGCGTCTCTCTTGGTTGTTGGATCCTGGGAAGATCATGGGAGGGAGTAGATCCAGAAGCCAGGTGGGGTTAAGAGGCTGTACAGGGTGTGTTCTGAAAGCTCAGAAGAGTGGCTTTCAACAATCAGTAAAGAATTATTTCATTATCTTAACTTTGAGCATGGAGATGAAGTGTTCTCTCTAAATACCAGAACTACTTATTTATTCAGTGTTCTCTGGACAGGCTCTGGGTAAAACAAACTTAGGAGTTTTAAGGACATTCTCAGGCTGCCCATGGTACTGATTTATAAGGTATATCATATTAGAAAAATTGTTTTTTTAAAAAATTGAGGCAGCTCGTGATAATAAGAAGTCCTTAAAAAAATAAAAGAATTAAGATATGGGAAAGCAGGACTGGGGATATAGCTCAGTAGATGGAGTATTTGCCTGAATGGAATAAAGCCCTGGGTTTGGTCCCCAGTAATACACACACACACACACACACACACACACACACACACACACATTCACATACACACATACACATATTCACACACACACACACAATCACACATACACACTTTCACATACAGACACACACATACACACACAATCACTCACACACACATTCACATCCACAATACGGTGCCAAGCTTGGAGATGGGGTCCTGAGGAAGGGATGTTTGAGAGTGGCAGAAGAAATAACTTGAAATCAGTGATGGGTGCAAGCTGACAACTTTGCCTTCTGCTTGGGTTGGCTTTCCAGACAGCTGTATGGATAGCTCAGCTCTTATAGATCAAATCCTAGTATTTTATCTATATTTCAGTTCAGTCATTACCCCAGGTTCCTTTTTGATTATTCCACAAATCAACATTTTATGACCTTAGCCCCTTGATTCTTAGAAAGAGACAGCAAGTACATTTTTAAACATGGCAAATGAATTCAAAGATCTGCTTGCCTCTGTAAGCACAAACAATAAGTTTAGCTGGGTGGGATCCCATCCTGAGTTTACCATTCCTTCCTCATCAGGACCTAAACTTACTCTGTCCCAGGCTGACCTTGAACTGAGGAATCTAGGCAGAATCTTTGTAAGTACAAACAATAAACTTAGCTGGGTGGGATCTTGCACTGAGATCATCATTCCCTAAACCTCTTTATCTTTTTTCTTGATATCTTTCTGACAAGCTGGCTCATTAATACAGCTGTCTCTGTTCTTTTAGGTCCATGAAGCCCCTCATACAATTCATACTGCATCCTTATATTTTGCATAGTTGAGAATTATATGTTCTTGAACTCATGTTTTCAGAGTTCTTTCCCACAGCTTTAAGGGCTGTCTTGAAGGTCACAGCATTTACCATTTTGCTGAGAAACATACTCTAGCCTTCTGGATTCATTCTGTTTCTAATTATCATGGAGTTATTAACCTTAATGGGGAGAGCATTTCCTAAAGGAAGAACATGAAAATATCTACATTATTATACAAACAAGCTTTACTCCTAGCAACAGTTAACACTTGTGCTCCAGGGGCAGGAACTGTATCATGTTGTCCCTTCCTTAGCCATGCAGGACTTGGCAATATGGGTAAGTCACAAAAGTTGTATGTGTATAAGTGTTTGTGGTGTCCTGAATGTTTTGTGTCTATCCAAAATTCCTATGCTGATAATCTAATCTGCAACATGATGATGCCTGGAGATGGGGCCTTCAGAAGATAATGAAGTCCGAAGGGTGGAGCATCCTTATGAAAAAGACCCTGGAGACCTCTCAATCCTCCTTAGCCATAGGGGGTATAACGGAAGAACTGTCCATGAACCTTCCCTTGATACCAGCAGAACCTCGATCTTAGATTTTTCCAGTCTCCATACTGAGAGAAATATGTTTGCTGTTTGCCTACAGAATTCTGTTAAGAAATCTGGAGCCAGGTAAGACAGTTTTATAATTGAAAACATAAGCTGAGCGCACAGCATAAGTGAGCTCCAAATTTGACTCTGAGACTCCTACTGTCCAAGATAAAATGAGAAATAGCGTAAATTTCCTTAAGTTGATTATGAAGATTGATCTAAAATCTTCAAAAAGATTTTTCTTTTAATGATTTTACTTTTTGGGATTATATCATTTCTCCCTTCACTTTCCTCCATGTAAACCCTCCCGTGTAGCTCACCTTGCTCTCTTTATAAATTCATGGCCTGGCCGGGCAGTGGTGGCGCACGCCTTTAATCCCAGCACTTGGGAGGCAGAGACAGGCGGATTTCTGAGTTCGAGGCCAGCCTGGTCTACAGTGTGAGTTCCAGGACAGCCAGGGCTACACAGAGAAACCCTGTCTTGAAAAAAAAAATAAATAAATTCATGGCCTATTTCTATTCTGTAATTTTTGACATATATATGTACACACACATATGTACTATACTATAAGAACACTGACCCAAATCATCATGGACAAATTAATTAAAGCAAGCTTTTTTATTTGTATACACAAACTGCCTTCCCCTAAGGTGGGATTCACAAGGTCAGCCATAGATGTGAGGGAGTCAAGATTTTTAAAGCTCAGGGGTGAGGAGTCTCCAAATGCAGGATTTGTCAGGGTTACAGGAGTTGAACATAAGCGTAAGAAGTTAGTCATAATGACCTTCTGAAACAAAAACATGATTACAAGGTGGTCCTAACAAGGTAGTCATAGCAACAGGTAGTCATAGCAACCCTCTGAAAAAAAGGTAGGATGTCAAGATGGCTATAAACAATTTTTTGAAACAAAGACATGGTTGCCATTTTCTGGAACATGCAGTGCAGGCCCATTTGTAGTTGAAGTTACAGATGGGCCATAGCCCTATCCTTGAGAAACAGAAACTTAAAAACCAGGCATGGTGGCACTTACCTTTAATCCTAGCACCTGGAAGGCAAAGGACGGAGGGTCTCAAGGCCAGCCTGATCTACAAAGTGAGTTTTAGGGCAACCATGGCTGTTATACAGAGAATCTCCATTACAAACAAACAAACAGCAAGCAAGCAAACAAACAACCCCCCACCCCCAGAGATTAAATTATTAACAGGCATGAACCTAGTCTGTCTTTACTATAAAATGGCTTTTATGCCTAAGATGGTAAATCACAAAGCTGGTTTGAGGTCCCATAAGCCCCTCCTCCCCCATTTCCATGTTAACATGTTTATTGGTGCCCTTGTTCAGGTCATGTTTAGGCACTCATGTTGGTGAGGTATCATGGGTACAAGTTCTGACATTTCTAGGAGATACAGTCTCAGCAGACACTGTGTTCCTCTTACACTCCTCTGCCCCCCACTTCTGAAGGGCTCCCCAAGCCTTAAGTGGGTTCTATAATTGACCTAAATTCTCAAATCCCTATACTTACAACATAAGTGCCAGCATCAAGACGGCATTTTGATATGAAACCAGCAGACATTCCTGTTCAGAAGAAGGGTTCCACAAGAACACTCTACAATCAAAGGGAAGCACACCTCTCTGGTTTGCCTCTGCAGAGTTTGATGGGCTTTGATAGAGAAAAGCAGGAACAGGGTAAGCATGACCTTAGAGGAGGGGAATGTGTTTTGAAGCCTGCCTTTTGCTTCAAGGACCTGCCTAAGTATCAAACGCTAGTCTGGAGAGTCACTTTACCTAACACGATTTGCATGCCAGTGATGTCCCTGCACTCAAGCATGGGTAGAACGTGGCAATCAGAGTTCCTTGGAGAAGGACTTTGTAAGTACCAGAGAGGGTTGTGGGGCCCTCCAGCTTTTTCAGGAGAGGCAGCCACTTAAATGATGTGGGATTCTTTCCTAAAGCACCTTGGAACCCTCAGAACAGTCTGGAAAGGTCGCTGTTGACAGAAACTTCCAGACAGCTCGTTTCTGATGCACTAGAAGGAATACTTCTGCCTCACTTCCTCTGTTGTTCCTGTGACCTAAGTCACCCAGATCTCAGCACCTCACATAGACCAGACCACCCATCTGCTGACTCAGAGGCTGAACCTCAGAGGTTCTCCCCTTAAGGTTCTGGGACTCACCAGAGTGTCAGCAGCACTGAAACCCAAGCCTGCTCCCAGGTGGGAGCATGTCCTTCTGCCTCTGTTCCTTCAGGACATAAGCAACGACAAACATAACATGTGGCTTCCAAGAGGAGAAGAGTGGCCGTCACAGCCTGTCCTAGGACAGTTTTGGTTCAGGAAGTGCCTGTCACTTGGGTCTGCCCTTGTTTCCACCTTACCCAGGGACACCTTGATGCCATTCGCTTTATTTTTCTTTGCTGAAAATGGCAAAGAAGAATCTCATATCTCACAAGATGTAACAGGAACTGACTGATTCGGCTGGTAATTTGAAAAGGCCAAGCAAAGTGCTGGGACAGGAAACCAAAGATTTGTGGCTTCCCTAAGAGGCAGCTGGATGTGTCTGTCCTTTCTCCTTCCCACTGTAAATGCTCAAAGGAAATGGATTTGATACAATGTCTAGGAAATTCTTTCACTCTTGAGAAGTTGTACATACTTGGGTGTATACAACTGTGCTTTTCCTTTATTTTTATCTTTTGTTTCTTTCTCTCTTCTTCCTCTTTCTTTCTTTCTTCCTTCCTTCCTTCCTTCCTTCCTTCCTTCCTTCCTTCCTTCTTTCCTTTCTTTCTCTCTTTCTTTCTGAGATAAGGTCTCTCTATGTAGCTCTGATTGCCTTGGAACTCACTATGTAGAGCAGGCTGCCCTTGAACTTAGAGGTTGATATAATTTCTTCAAATACAAATATTTCCCGAAAACATTCTGTTCATTCACACCTACGGCATTATCACACGGCATTTTCCAGAGAGGACCACAACAGTTTGTATTCTTTTTAGAACTGCCTTTCTAGAACCTCACCTTCCAGACCCACCTTTCTATTGGGAGGTAATGTGGGCACAGCTGGTAACCAACAGAATGTTGTAGGTGTGATGTCAGATGATTTCTAAGGCCAGGCCCTAAATGTTGGTGCAGCTGTCGCCTGGATGGAACAGGGAGCCTTTAAGCACTGGAACATTTAACTACCTGAGCTCACCATAGTATGAAGACGCTCAAACGAGAAACCTCATGGGAAAGACCTGGGACCAGGCAGAGGTGCCCTGCAAGGCTGCGTTCCTCTGGGCTCCTCTGCACTTTTGTCTCTAGCAGATGTCATCTCATTACAGCATTTATGTGACCCCAGATCTGAAATCTCCCTACTGAGACCTCTCTGAAATCTTTAACACATGGAGCCCAGGAGAAGTAATAAAGTGATCGTCCTTAACTGAAGGCAGTTTGTTTCAGAATTTAATTTCCTTAGGGAAAGGGTGGGTGTTAGTAATCTGTTAAACTCCATCTCCACAGTCACCTGCCAACAGCCAGGTATGCTCCGCCCCACAGTTACCTGGCAACAGGCAGGTAGCCCTGCCCACTATAAAAGGGGCTGCTTGCCCCTCCTCTCTCTCTTACTCTGTTGACCTGCGCCTGCAGGTTGCCATCTCCCCTCCCCCCTTCCCTTCCCCCTCTCTCCACGTAGTCATGGCCGGCCTCCACGTCTCTACTCTTCTCTCTCTCCTCTCGCTCTCCCACTCTCTTAATAAACCTCCCCTCGTGGAACCATCTAGTCTGCTGTGATCTGTCTGAGCTGGGTGTAAAATACCTTCAGTGGGAAGGAAGCACAAGGGTGTGTGGGGGAAAGGTGATTTGGTAACCTAGGAACATCTATCTTGTAGATTCCCCCAGAGTTTGGTGAACAGTTTGGTGCCGGCTAAAGTTGTTAATGTTACTCCCGTTGGCGTCCAGCCACCCTGTTCATTTCAAATGCAACCATCAATGGGGTCCCTTAGGAGTGAAAATTCCTAACCACATTAATGTTTATGTAAATCAATAAATTTACATAGATTAGGGAGTCTCTTTCCTCTAGCTCTTTCCAAAGGTGCTCTAATTATGCAAGATTATGTCATCAACCGTCATGGATGAGAACAAGTTCATTCTCGGCGGAGGCGCCAGAGTCTTGCATACTGAGCTTCCCAACTTTCAAAGGCTTCAAGTTTCAGTGGGAATCGGGCACTAATTCTAATGATTTGTGATGGGTGGGAGGGCCGTGATGGTAAAGGTGTTTGCCATTTGAATAATTCCCCAGCCCTTGGCACACAGCTCTGAACTCTGCTCAATAATTGAAGACCGGTGCCCCTCACCCCTCACCCGGTCATTTCCTTCCATTTAGAGAAGGCCCAGCTCCCTTTGACACGCTCCCTGGCTGCCTGTGGCTTGTTTTCTGTGGAGTCTTTGATTAGGCCTCCTTCTATCAGGACATTTGAATAAATAATCCCCTTGCTCCTCTTTTGTTTACAGAGTTTTTGCCTGCTGTTTCTGGTCTCCAAGACAGCTCCCCGCATTTCCAGCCAGGAATTAAGATGCCTGTGAAATCCACCCTTGTGCTGAATGCCTTGTAAGGGAGTTCTTAGAAAACACTAACTTCTTTTTCTTGTTCAGCCACTAAGCAGTGGTCACTGGGAAACCGTCTTTTAGAAGAGGGCTATTAGCTAAGAATCTCTGCAGACGAGAGCCGAGGGGCAACAAAGAGGCCGAAGAGAAAGGGGTTGATAATCTCTTATTTGAGACTCCTTAGTTGTAGCAGTTAGAAGTGACTTCTGCTAGCAGGCAGCTGTTTCTGCCATTTACACGCAATCAGATAATCACGGGCCGGCAGAGCCCTTAATCCACTCCCCTGCGTTTGCTGGGACCTCTGAGGCCTTCTGAAGTGCTTCCAGAATCCATCCTCCCCTGCCTTCCTCACACTTCCACTGGGAAAAGGTCAAAAATTCACTTGGGATAGGAGACATCAAGTCCTTCCAATGGAGACAGAAAGTCTCTCTCTCTCTCTCTCTCTCTCTCTCTCTCTCTCTCTGTGTGTGTGTGTGTGTTTTCCTTGATTTCCTTTCTGAGCAATCTGGTGATAGACATATCAACCTTAGTCCCTATGATGGCTATTCTTGGTTGTTAACCTGACGACAGCTGGAATTTAAAATGGAGGGCATACTTTGTAGTGTTTTATAAAAAAGAAAGAGAAAGAGAAAGAAAGAGAAGCCAGGGATATGTTTGGTGGAGGCGTGGTATGGTGTGGGGGAAGGGGTGCCTCTGCGGGCCTATGCTGAGACATCCCTTCCCCCTGAGGTACCAGCCACATGATGAGTATAGTATAGAATAGAGTTTATTTAGGACATGGGGATGGGACTTGAGGGGGATAGTAGAAACAGAGAAAGGCAGAGAGAGAGAGGGGGGGGAGGGAGAGGGAGAGAGAGAAAGAGAGGAGATGTAGAGGCTAGCCATGAACATGTAGAGGGAGGGAAGGGAAACGGGGAGAGAAAGGACAGAGGGAGAAGAGAGTAAGAGCAAGAGAGCAAGAGAAGAGAGTGAGCAGGGGGCAAGCAGCTCCTTTTATACTGAGTCAGGCATACCTGGCTGGCTATTGCCAGGTAACAGTGGAGTGGAGTCTAGAAGAAATGCTAATACACTTATGAGGGATTTGAAAGATCCACTTCTAATCCAGATCTTTGAATTGGGAAGACACATTTTTAATCTAGATCACTTGATCTGGGTAGACCCACCTCTAATCTTGGCCACACCTGCTAGAAGCCTATAAGGACATGGAAGAAAGAAGCTTTTGCTCTTTGCCTATTTGCTGTCACCTTGCTAGCAAGTCCATTCCTTCCCTGGCATTAGAGCCTACTTCTTCCAGATTTCAGCAGATACTCAAGACCAGCTGAGACATCCAGCCTGGACTGAGCAACTGCTAGATTATTGGTCTTTCTGTTCTCAGACAGACATTGTTGGATTAGCTAGACTGCAGCCTGTAAATAAATTCTGTTACCCTAAAGAATCTTGACTAATATAGTCCCTAAACACTAAGGTTATCATTGTATTCATTTCACAGATGGTCAAACTAAGGCTTGGAGAGTTGTTACTATAGGACCGTGAAAGGACAGCATGGCTAGCACTGGCTAGAGATGGCCAGAGAATCAGAAGGTTGGAGACCTCACAGGTTTCCCTGTAATGGACAGCATGTATTTCTCCACTCTCCCAGACTCCAGGCTCCTGACTTGAGGCTGAAGATCTCCATCTATCCATGCCTTTCAGGCACGCAGGATAACGCCCCTATTAGCCCCTCCCAAAGAGAATTTTGTGGCCATCAGTCACGTAGCACAGGTAGAGGGCATGACTACAGGCTACAGAACCTCAAGAGATCTCCCCACCCCCGGAGAGGAGCCCTGTGGCTCCTCACAGCCTGGCATCCACCTGGCACTGGGTGGACTGAGCACAGTCGAATTCCTGTGGAGGCCAGAGCTCTTGGGTTGAGGATCCCTGGGCCAGGAGTTGACAGGGGATTGACGGGTCTCAAACCCTTGGGATCTCAGGTGCTGCTGAGAGGCAGCAGAAGGGCCGGACCAGGGTGTATGGGCTGGATTGACCTGTGGCCGAAAGGGGCAAGGGAGAGAAGATGAGCTCCAACGGTGGCCCGCTGGGAATGAGACTCTTGGTTGTGGCAACTCGCTTGGCTGGGTCATGGCTGGCTTGGCTAGCTCACTTGAGTGGGTGGCCTCCATAGCTGGAACGTAGAAAGGTCCTTGGCAGGAGATTAGATGGCAGCTTGGTAGTTAAAGACCTTCTCCATGGTTCCCCACGGCGGGCCCCAAAGATGAGAGGTAGTCCAGGGTCTTAAGATATGGTCTTAAGATCTTTATTGTAATGATGAAAACTGGATGAGGCTATACCCTGTATTCTCAGGGAAGGCCTGAGATTAAATACCTTTTTCAAGAAAGAGGAGGGTCTGGGAAGAAATGTTTAATTGGCTACGCCCTCTGGCCTTTAGTTATCCCACGAATATGAAAATCTCTTGAGGCTCTGTGGCCTGTTGTCACACCCTCTACGTGTACTACATGACCGATGGCCACAAACTTCTCTTTGGGCTGTAAAGGGCTGTCCTACGTGCCTGAAAGGCAAGGATAGATGGAGGTCTTTGGCCTCATGTCAAGAGCCTAGAGTCTGGGAATGTGGTGAAATGCATGCCATCCCTTACAGGAAAACCTGTGAGGTCTCCAACCTGCTGGGTCTCTGGCTATCTCTAGCCAGTGCTCGACCAAAAACCATGCTGTCCTTTCAGAGTCCTACAGTTACCAGATGAGGGTTCTCTCAACACAGGACACACAGTGCTAGAATCAGGACAGTTGTAGGAATAAGCCAGAATGTGGTCACCCTAGGCACAACTGAAGCCCAACCCCTTTTCTGGAACCCAAACACCACCATAAATTGCTCTTGGCTCAGGGATAGATGGGGAGCATCTACTGGAGCACCCTGAAGAATTTAGAGTCCTCTCTGAGTCAGAGGGCAAAGCCAGATGTGTCAGCTTTACAAGGTCAGCTCAGAACAGCAAGCCGGTGGTTCCTCAGAGCCCACTGGAAAGGCTAGTCTAGGAGACATGGGAATTCAGTGTACTAGCATGTGCCACCACCTATATAACATGTCATACAAGAAAGTCATCTTAGAAGAGATTCTAAAGCCTTACCAATAGCAATGCCAGTGTCCGGGACTCAAGAGATGAGAGTGAGCTGGAGAGATAGCTCAGTGGTTAAGAGTACTGGCTTCTCTTCCAGAGGACCCATGTTCAATTCCCAGCACCCATACGGCAACTCACAACTGTCTATGACTTCAGTTCCATGGGATCTGACATCCCCCCACAGACATACATGCAGGCAAAACAACAATGTAATAAAAATAAATCTTTAAAAAAAAAAACCTCATTATGAGAGAGAGAGAGAGAGAGAGAGAGAGAGAGAGAGAGAGAGAGAGAGGTGAGCATGAAGGAAGCAAGCTTCTGCTGGAATGCATGGAACAGAAGAACTGCATTGGATTACTGAACAGCATCTGACCATAGTATATTCTGACCAAACGTATCCTCCCCAAACCAGAGATCAGAACCATTAGACATTTTCCAAGGATAATTTACCTTCCCTCCCTCCTTTCTTCTTTCCCCTCTCCTTTCCTCTCTTCCTTTCTCCTCTTCCTAACCACAAGGGTTCCCTATTTCCGGGTGTCTCTCTGGACATAGTGAAAAGCCAGGTACTAACTAAACTTGTGATAGAAGAATGCAGTTGGGACAGAGTCCTGGTTAAGAGGGGGCCCCCAAGACACGCCCCGACACGCCCCGACACGCCCCGACACGCCCCCATGCCTCTCTCACCAGGCCATGGTCTATCACTGCATGCTAGGAAGTACAGGAAGCCCCAGAGGAAGGCCAGGTTGTTGGGAGAAACTGGGGTTTGGGAACAGTTTCTCCCAGGAGTCTGTAAGGAGAGTATGGTTGAGAGGCAAGGCCACGCCTATACATCGATCCTTTCTCCCTCTGCCCTGAGTTGGAGGACCACACTCTGAGCCCTGCGCTAGCTCAGTCTTCCTCTTGCCAGAGAGACAGTGCTTCTTCCGCACCAACGCATGTCTGACAAGCTCACCTTAGAGGACAGGCGTTTGAGACAAAGGTCCCAAGGCATGAAGGGCAGAAGAAAGTCTCTGGAAGTCACACCAGAGTCTACCTTAGTGCCTCTGGGTTGGGGGAAGAGGATGGGATAAAAGGCTCCCCCGCTTTGAATCAGGACCTCTTTCAGCTAATATACGATTTTAGCTCAAATAATTTTCCTGCCTTTCTCTATTGGATCCAACATTTTAATGTTCCTTTAGCTTAGTCTTCAAACTTCACATTTTTGTTAGCTCAGTTCTCTTTCTTTTACTCTTTGCCACCAACTGAAACCAATCACAAACATCACATATCCTAAGCGGGTAGAATCCATTGCCAGGAGGCTCTGTACACTGTCTGCCCAGCCTGAATGCTCTAAGATGCACAGGCGGCTTGTCAGGCTGCATGGGGCAGTGGAACCAGAATGCCCAGGTTGGGTGCCCAGTTTGTTTTCTCCTCAGTTTCCAGCCCGCTGCTTTTTGAGAACACAGGTTCCATCCCTGACATCTCAGAAGTGGGTGGGGGACACTCTCCCTGCTCTTCCTAGCATTTGGAGATTATAGTCAGGCTGGGTGGCCCCACCTGCTGTATCATCCCATTGTTCATGGAGAAAGAGGTCTCCTAGTAAGGCACCACCCCCACCCTTTTTGAGAATGTCACCATACCGCTTCTTGAGCAGTTTCTGCTGCAGCAGCAGGCAAACCTTGGAACTGGGGAGTGGAGCAAGGCTTTGGGTATGCAGAGTGAAGCCTCCCTGTACCTTCCTCACCAGTGGGGTGAGGCCCCCTCATTCAGTTGCCACCCCCAACCAACTTCATGAGTAGTATGACAAAGACCTCCTCAATCATTAGACAATGGGACAGGTATTGGGGGAACATTGGTTCTCACCTAGGAGACCCATAGGCCATCCTGGGTGGAACAGCCTCGCCCAGGCACCTACTGCAATGTGTGGCTTTAGGCAGCCATGCCCAACTCCCAGGCATCAGCTGACTTAGCATACTATAGGAGAACAAGCAGGTCATAAGTAGGGATAAGGTGATGAAACCCAAACCTGGGATTGAGCACACGAGGCTCACAGAAAGGATGACTTATTGTTCTTGTGACTGCCCCAAGTCACCAAGAATCAATGTAGGGCACTGCTAGAACTCCCCTTCTTTCCACCAGGAAACTGGGAAATTCTTCTTCCAGGAGCCAAGGGAAATGTCTTCCCCTTAGCCAGTCTCCATCCTCTTTGTACAGATATGATGTCAACTGCCTGTTCCCCTTCTGTTCCTCACACTGATCCAGCCCCAGCCAGGTTAGACCCAGGAGGGCCTTCACATCAGAAAATCACCACACAGAAGCAGGGCTGCCAGCCTTTCCGTGTTCAAGTTTATAGCTTGGGGGTAGAACACTGAGGGTGTGTGCTACCTTTCCTAGACAGAGGTGCTTTCTAGTGTAGGTTAATTTTGAGCATCTAGAGGGTTACATCCTTCACTGAATCGTCTGAAGTCTTCCTCCAAGAACTAATACTCTTACCCCCACACCTCCTTGGTTCTAGAAGTTCTCCATTCTTCAACTAGTTTCCTGACATTAAGTGCCCATGAGCTTCTGTCAAGATGAGCAGAGCTGTTCTCTTCTGTTTTCTAGGTGGCCCTGTCACTATGTTTACTGTGGCACCTGGGCACGTGACATTTACCTCGCATGAGTTCCATGGAAATAACTATAGGCAGGTAGTAAATATTTATTGTTGCTATCTCTTATATTCTGTTCTAGCATCATTGCTAAGTACTAATATATATTACTGCTATATACGAATATATTATATTAATATATAATTATTTGTATTCATAATAAATCTATGCAATAAATATCATCACTCACATTTTGTCTATGACAAAGTAGGCCAAGATAATTTTTGTAAGTTTTTCTGTGTCACATAGTTGGTAAATAGAAATGGGAAGACTTCAACTCAAATCTGTGTGATTCAAAAGTCCTGACTTCTTTCTTTCCAGAAACTACCTGTCCAGTAACTCAGCAAATAAGTATCTAATACTGACCATATCCCAGGTGTCTTTCCTCATCTTTGGGGCCCTGACTCATTCTTCCCCCCTTTCTTTTCTCTGTGGTCATGAAGAAAATGGTTCAAACGTTTACAGCAAGGAGAAGATCTGCCCGGTAAATAGAAGGAAAACAACAGTGTATTTGCCTGTGCTCCCTTGCAGTTTGTTAGCTACCAGGAGAACAGAACCATGTGTTCTGAGTGGTGGCTGGAGCTCACGGGCAGAGGCAAAGTGTTGTCTATGAAAGCCCCCTGAAACAACAAAGGAAGAGGAAAAGGACAATGCATCTGAAAGCACCAGAGCCTGCTTCCCCATCTGCTTATAGTCAGTTGAGTATTGGAACCGTTCTAAGACACCAGCAGCAGGACCGGTCTCCCATCTGGCCTACAAGAATACTGGACGATTGTGTGCTGGTCTCTGGGGACCAGTGTTCATACAAAGACCTAGATCCAAATGTGCATGTGAAGGGCCACTGTGGCCAGCATCTTCCCTTGTCTGGGAGCAGTTGAAATAGTATTAGACTTCTGGGAGGCAGCAAATGCTTTTCTCATTAGAGAATAATATAAAATAAATCCCAGAGAGAACTGATAGACAGAAAACTGTTTTCCGTTGCCAGTTCTGGTGCCCAAGCAGGAATATAGCTTGGATTATCACTTAAACCATCTCCTAGGTTGACAGGATTGTTGGTAGCCATGATCCCTGGCGTCCTTATGATGATAAGTGGTCAGAACAGCATGCTTAGATAGCGTGGATCCTTTCTGTGGACGTGGGAGATGAGTCATGTCTGCCTGCCTGCACTCCTCCCTGCAAGTGATAGACTTAGTCACAGTTGTAGCCATTTGACCCAGGTGTGCAAGTCACAATTCTTCACAGTCACAATGCACAGAGCTACAGTAGCCACTTCGCCACTGTGACAGGAGATAACACTGTTGCACTGGGCATCACAAGATGAAGGGAAGATCATTGTATCATTGAACACTGAAACCACATGCCTTCAGAATGCTCAGGTGATATAAAAACAACCTGCTTCATGTTTTCAGCCATATCTGATGTACAGTCAGATCAAGAAAAGTAGCTTGATGCCAATATATTACACAAGGCCAAAACAAGCATGCCTGGACCAAGACGAGTCTTTGCTGTTGCCCACCCCCTATCTATTGGGTTGTGTGGTTCCCAAAGAATTTTAAAATGGAGCACATAACACATAGTTTGTTGAGGACCTATTATATGCTGGGTACAATGCTAGGTGTTAGGGGTACAAGGACGGACAAAGCAGACAAGGTCATTGTGATTATGGAAGTCACATTCTGGAAGACCAACGATGAGCAGGCAAATGAGACAAAGTGAAAAGATTCCCTGGCAACTTGTCTAAATATCAGTTTGAGTCATTCCTAAATGTAAACCTAGACCCTGAAATCAGATCTGGATTCATATTTCATCGCCGCCACATACTGTAGCACTAAGAAGGCTGTTTAATCTTTCGGGTATCAGTTTCCTCATCAACAGGTTAAATAATGAAAGAACTCAGTTCATAGTGTGGTTTCGAGGATTTGACAAATGAGGAAAACTCTATGAAGTGATCCACACAGAGCCTGGCACACAGTCAGTCTAGATCCAGACTGACATCATCGCCCAGGAAGACTTCTTTTGTTTGTTTGTTCCTTGTGATCAAACATGGAGCCTTACACACGCTGGGCGAGAGCTCCACTCCTGAGCTATTCCCCTCACCTGCACGACCACTACTATAGCCCGGGTTGTCAGGAGATGAACGAGATGTAGACGACATCCATCGTAAAGAAACCTGAAAGGCAAGAGTCCAGATGTGGTCGGAGAAGAGTTAGAAATGAAGGAGCCAAGAGACAGGAAGCTCGAGGATTCCTCTGGGAATGGGGCTGGCTGGGTCTCTGCTGTCTCCTACACACGACGTCTCAACAGTCGCTGCTATTCTTTCAATTCCAGTTCCCAGGAGAATCAGGTGGGCTTTATTTTCTGCAGGCAGGTGAGGCACATAGCGCCAGTACCCGGGGAGGCTCTACTGTGTGCTACATACACAGATACTCCCAGAGATGAGCTCAGTGGCCCAGAGTCACCTCCTCCTTCCTCTCCGAATCACAACCTCGTGGGTTCATTGCTGCCGCTGTCAACGGCCTATCTAGCTAATAAAACAAAAATAAACCTGGACCCGTGGGGTCTTTACACCCACATCCGCACTCCGGCATCTCCACCACGGGTCACAGGAGCCCCTGTTGCCCGACTCCATCTTCCAACAACCTTGCTCACACGCAGTTTAAAGGGAGCTTGAACTGGTTAATCTTTCAACCCTCAGATAGGAATTTCATTAACAAATGCAGAAAGAAAACTGAAGAGTGTTCGAGGAAGCCTAAAATTGTCTCCTACCGGCCTGGCCCTCTGCTTCAGTTGTTCCTTGTTTGTACATTCTGTGTCCAAAAGAAAACAGCTTTTCATTAATTGGGCGTTGGTCCAAGCGCTGAGGTTTGGCGCGTTGCCCACAGAGTTGTGAATTCAGCCTGGCAGACCAAAGCTTTGAGAGGCGGCAACTTCTACCCAAATAAGGAAGCTGGGGAAAGAGCCAAGGGCCTTCTGCTCTTCCACGTCTCTCTGCAGCACCTTCCATGCAGGAGATCTTGGTGGCTAAGGGCTGAATGAGAAGTTTCACTGGACTCTCAGAAGTCACCACCTAAGCATCAAACCTGAATAACCAGGACAGACGTAAGGTCGGGCGACTTTCAGTGGTTCTCGCCTGCCCACGCTGCAGGTTTTTCAGGTCCCTGCTTGAGCGTGCACTCCCAGGCGTAAATAAACGTGCGATCAGCAGTCGCGTCAGCCAGCAGGCTATTTAAGCCGGCAGGCACCAGCATCCGCTGCTCCCCAGCCCAGGCTCGCCCAGTCTTCCACGTAAGTAGTTTCCTACAGTCGGTCGGCCTTGAATGCGGGGAATGAACTTGTCTGGAGATGAGCCCAAAATGATAGAGTTAAAACATTTGCTTTTTTGCTTTTCTGTTGGAAAACAGAAGATGAAAGGGGTGGGGAAAATGAGCGCTTACCCTCTTGCCTGCCCTCTCCTCCCCGTGGCTTGGAGTCAGAGTGCTGCTGGGGGTGAGAAACCAGGTCTTTTGCAAAAGGTGTGCAACAGATCCTGGTGAATTTGGAGCAGGGAAGCAGAGAGATGCTATGGTTGCTTAACTGATTGTTTCTTTCTATTTTCATCACCCGGGTTAACTGTTCTTTATCATTTCAGCATTTAAATACCAATAACCGTCACTCTGTATCTCAGCTTGCTATCTAAGAATCAAACACAGTAGCGTTTAAAATATGTATTTTGTGTTGGTATTTGTTTGGGGACTCGATATCTGCATTGAGGAGAGGTGTCTGGATTTTGAACTTGTGGTGTTACATGCTCCTATGTCTTGTCCTCCTGTATACTTACAATAATGAAAACAGCAATCTAGAAAAGAGACGACGCTGCCCCTCTGGCATTTCCAGAAAGTAGAGTTTTGTGATTTTTGAGTTCAAATGGTGTCCAGGTATTCAAGGTCAATTTTTAGGTGGAGGAAGAGTCATTGAATAAAACGGAACAGGGGGTATCCCATATTTTAGATGAAAAGGCCTTGAAGACAGATGCCAGCCATTCCCTGTCGCTTGTCTCAGCACAGGGGTTGTATATCCAGGGCAGGTACTGAGGAAAAAAATCACAGGCTGGGGAGGTGAGAGAGAAGAGGGAAACTGGCTCACAGAGGGCTAAACATCGTGTTGCAAAAATGCACGCGGCACAGTGAGGGGGTAAACTGACACCAATGACCTGTTTAGGTTGAGAGGTCGGTGATGAAGGCTTATGTGATAGCTCATACCTGTAATCTCAGCGCTAACCAGGCTGAGGCAGGAGAATTGCTCTGAGGTTAAGGCTAACAGAACTTCAGAACAAGATCCTGCTTCAAATAAACAAAACAAACTTTAGAGTGTGGTGCAATTCTGGGACCTTTCCCAGGTATTTGCCATCAACCCATCAACCATCCTCACCCCAACACGGTTTTTTGAGATCATGTTTCACTATGTAGCTTGGGTTGGCCTGGATATGTAGACCAGGCTAACCTGAATGCACAGGATTCACTTGAGTTCAACTCCAACATGCATTTTTTTTTTTTTAAAAATCTTATTTCTTTTATTTTTAAATATGTTTTTACTTGAAATAGAATTTTATCACATTTTTTTCCTCACTTTCTTCCTTCCGGCCCTTCCTAGTCTTTTCCCATGAGCCTTCCCCTGAGCCCTTCCCGTGCCCTCCCTTACTCTCAAGTTGATAGCCTCTTTTTCTTTGATTATTATTGTTACATATGTGCACTAATATATACATATGTACACATATACATATATAAGCATAAACATATACATATACACACATATACACACAGACACATACATATATACACATATACATGTATACACGTATAAATATATACATATATACACATATACACCTATACACATATACACAATACACATATACACATTTAAGCATACATGCACACACACACACACGCACACACACACACATATATGCAAGCTGAGTCCATTGGACAACTGTTAACCGAATTCATTCTCTAACACACATTTTGAATTGAGTTTCTAGATCCACGGGAAGTCCATGAATACTAAATCAGAGTTGGGCCATGCGTATGTGTGTGTATATGTGTGTGTTTTTATTTTCTTTTGTTTTGTGTTTAAGGAGCTTAAAGCCACTAATGAAGGAGCTAACAGATTTGTCAGGTGGGGGATGGGCTTACATCCTCACCGCAGCAGGCATTTTCTAACCACCAAACAGAAGTACTTCGATGTTTGTAAAGGTCTCGTTCCAGGCAAGAGGGGTTTCTCTGAGCAATGATCTGGGACCTGGGAATAAGGGGACATACAAGTTACAAGGGTGTGTAAAAGGAAGAGAGGTGAGGAGAGACAGCAGAGGCTATGTGTGAACCAATCCTCAGTGGGATAAGGCCGGTCAGCAGTGGCCTGGAGAAGATGCTTGGGGTGTGGGGCTTACCTAGAGACAGATGAAATCCATCTGAGTGATGGATGTTTTCATCTCCTCTTCCTTTTGGTGTTTTTGAAACTCAGACTGGCTTCAAACTCACAGCAATCCTCCTGCACCATCCTCTAGCGGTCCCCCCAGGAAACACTAGGTTTCCTGATAGTCCCAGGCAAAAGCATGAGTGGGTGACCTTTGTCTTCCTGACTTCTGTCATTCCTACTATCCTCCCCCTCCTCCTCCCACCTGTGTGGATGCAGGTGCTTGTGTAGGGGTGGGGATGGGGCCACAGGGCCCCACTGAACCTGCCCTGGCCACTGAACCTGCCCTGGCCACTGAACCT
>NW_021604791.1:6231437-6250916 GCF_004785775.1 Grammomys surdaster
CCACTGAACCTGCCCTGGCCACTGAACCTGCCCTGGCCACTGAACCTGCCCTGGCTAGTTGCCTGTGTTTTAGAGTTCGACCATCTGTGCTATTTCTAAGGTCTCATTCTCTCAGGGATTTGTTTACTTATCTTTGACACACCAATTAAAGTTATGATGTTAATAAACAGTAATTGCTTAATGAACCCTTGGTTATTAAATATGTTCTAACAAGATAACCTATCTGAGAGTACTTTCAACTCTTTCTCTCTTTCTTTCTCTCTTTCCTTACTTATTTATTTTTGCTGCTGTTGTTGTTTGTTTGTTTGTTTGAGTCAGGGTCTGTATAGTAGCCCACCTGGCCTCAAATTTGAAATGTAGCTGGGGCTGCTCTTGAACTCCTGACTCTCCTGCCCCTGCCTCCCGAGTCCTGAGATTATAGGCTTGTGCCATTAGACCTGCTTTGAAATGCTATATAAATATAATTATCACTTTGATTTAAAGCTAGCAATTAGTAAAATCACTTTCAGGTAAAAATATATAACCCCTATTCGTCAGAATTAATTCTAAACAACTGAGAGACAAAAATATCAAGATTATAGGTTTTCAGTCTAAGTCACTGTCTAAGAATGGGTCTTGCTAAAGTGTCTTTTCTGAACAGAGATGAAGTTGAACTCAACACTGAGCCCCAGAAAATAGCCTGTCAGAAAAGACTAGGCTGTGAGCATCAGGGCAGTAGGCCAACACTGGGTACCACGGCTGTTCTTTAGTCAGAACTACTTCCTGCCATTTACAGTTCGTGAAAAGAGTTTTTAGAGAAGCAATGAGTTCACACAGCTGGCAAAACCTGTGTGTAGAAGTGACAGAATTTTTTCCTTAGATGACTTTTCTTTGAATACACCTCCCTTACTGTTATTTCCAAATACTGTGTAGAATGGCATATTTCAAAGGTCACTTGGATTTTTGCTCTAAATGGCTGTGTTGTGTAACCTGGGTTAAGTTGTTTGAACACCGATGGATCTTTTTCAGACTTCCAAAATGCTGAGTGACAGCAAGGACAGTGAGTACTAGAAATGTGGCCTGTGGCCTGGCGGGATGCACAGAGTACCAGCTCATCCAGTTAAAATCAGAATGGAAGGGCCACCTTCCTGCCTGCTTATCCAGGACATGCTTGAGGGGAACAGGCTTGCTAAGGATACAATGGAAGATGTGTGTCCTGGTGGAGGTGCCATAGTCTCCTGGCTTACAACCCCTGGGTTTCAGTTAGAACCTAGGAAGGTTTGTTATTCTAATGCTTTTGATCCTAGGAATGTGTGAAATTTGGAATGAGTGAGGTATGACCATGCAGGTGTAGGTTTGGCCATCCCTTTCAGTTGCCCAGAAAGTTCCTGAATAGTCTCCTACAGACACCAGCCCAGACTATCCCTGGCAAAAGACACTGCAGACTACAGAGCAGAGCAGAACACAGAGGCACAGGGACCTACTTTCTCAGCTACAATAAGCCAGGACTGAGACCCGGAGATTAGAAGTCTTAATTGAGTTTTTAAAATGTATTATCTTTTTTACATTTATTTATTGTGTGTTAAGGGGGTGCATATGCCACAGCTTGTGTGTGGAGGTTGGAAGACACCTTGAAGCTGTCTCCTGTTATAAGGAGCTCTGAGGGCTCAATTCACATAGTCAGACTTGGCAGCAAGGACCGCCTGGGCCATCTCAAAGGCTTACAAGGGAATTATAAATAACTGCCTCTTCCCTTCTCTGTTGAAAATACCTGGCTAGGGCAATAAATTATCTAATCATTTTTGAATAAAACCCATGAAAGTTCAAGAGAGCAAATGAATTTCTCTGGGATCTTAGCATTCAGTCAAGCAGCCTCAGGGACTCATCCCCCACCCCCACCCCCACCCCTAATTTTGTCTGTGCTGAGGCACTTATATCCCCTGCACGCAGGTTCCGTGAAGGAAGCTTTGTACCTACATTGAGAGAAAGAGAACTGCAATATACATCACCCCAACAAAAAGAGTTCAGAATAAACACGGGGGCTTAGGGGGTTGTTCCTCACAAGGTTGACTTAGTCTATTCGTTTTGGGTGATTACTAGGTCCTGGCAAGTGGAGCTCCATCCGACATAGGGAACTCCCCATTTCTTATACTTTACCCCAGTGGTTTTCATAAACTCTGACCAAACATGAAAACCCTGCCAGTTTGTTTACAGTTGAATGGGTCTGTCCTCGTAACGGTGGAAACAAACGAACGAACTCCAAGATAGACCTGGAGTCAGTTCTAATCTTAGAGACTACTAAGCAGGAAACTAATGATGGCCGTTCTGGTCACTGGATCTAGATGGATCTAGATGGAGATTTCCTGGAATTCTTAAGGTCATCACAGATGTACTTACAGAATGTAGTTTTTGTTGATGTAGTTCTATTTCCTGCGTGTGTGGCTCTTCCCTAAGGAAATTTACATAAGCAGGTCTTCTTAGTGTCTAGGTTCCCTCCACAGTGTCCAACTTCCTAGTCTACTGGTGGCTGGGAGTGAAATTTTATTTGTATATGTGTATGTATATGTATATATGTGATTCTGGAAGCACCTGTCACTTCATCAAGCAACCCCCTCAGTCTTCGTCCTTTTTGGGGGTAGCTGAGAATTCTGGGAATCCTGACTCAGGAGGGAGGGAGGCAAGAGGCTCTCTTTCATTTGCCCGCTCAATCTGGGTCAGAGTTCAGACTCCAGAGAGCTTCTGGATGACTAGATAGCTTCAGGGACAGATCTGTAAGAAGCTGTAAAAGGACCAAGTACTATGTAACTTGGCTAAGAGTAGCCTTAAATTCTTTTAATTGCTGCTGGAAGGCATGGGGGCCAGCGGCTAGTTACTCACTCTGACCTTCAAGGACAAAAATTCAAGGTCAGGGATGAGTGTGGGCCACAGCACATTACATCGTATGGGTGACGTACCCCAATGAATCCGAAGGCACAGCGAGATACACAGGCAAGGTCTGGAAAACAGACTGACCGCCAGTCTTTCAGTTGTGTCGTCTTTGTTCCTTTGTTTGTTTCATTTGGTCTTATATTAAGACTAAGACATCTGCTAACTAGTGGCTGGAGAGGTGGCTCAGCAGTTAAGAGCACAGGCTGCTCTTCCAAAGAACTCAAGTTCAATTCCCAGAACACACACAGGGGCTTACAACTGTCTGTAACTCCAGTTTCAGGAGATCTAACTTTTTCTTGGGGCCTCTTTCGGCACCAGAACCATACATGGTACACAGAGAGACATGCAGGCAGAACATCCATACACACAAAAGAAAATAATAATAAAAAGGCATCCATTGACTCATGTGCACAAACCCTTCCTTAGGTCTTACATATTATGTGTCCTGATTTTCTTGTTTTTAACTCAAAACTGTGTTTTTAAAATTCTTATTTCTGATGATTATCTTTCATTTCCCCTCTCTCTCTCTCTCTCTCTCTCTCTCTCTCTCTCTCTCTCTCCAGGGTCTTATTACATAGCATAGGCTAACCTTGGTTTCAAGATCTTCCTGTTTCAGTCTCCCAAATGCTAGTATTACTGACAGGCACTACGTCTGCTGCTTCTGATTTTAGTATAGATTTGTAACCGTGTATTCATAGTTTGTGTTAACAGCTTACACGGCCATCTCTCCTGACTCCAGTCCCCACAAATGATTCTGTAATGATCCTCCACTGTATCCTATGCCATAGTGAATCTGACAGTCGTTCTAATAGATTCTAGAAACATTTTGTATTTCCATATGGGGCAGAGGTTTTCTAGACAGAAAAAAAAAAAAAAAGAAATCATGCCATTCTTCAATTTTGAGTAAAAAATTTTTTTAATTGTTTTGTCATTTAACGATTTCAAAATTTTATGTCATTCAGTTAACCGGCATTGTATCTTGAGCCATTGGGAAAGCTGGATCGGTACCTTGAATTTATATAGTCTTTGTTGTTCATAGTTATCTCACTGAATCCCACAAAAATGACCTGAGACAACTGGAGGTAGGGTGGCAGCAATTACAGGTATGGAGGTCCACACCAAGTATGAGCTGTTCAAAGTCACATGGAGATGAAGTTACAGAGCCCAAGGTTCAGATTTCCTGAGGCGCCATCTAGTATCTTTCTGCAACACGTCTGAGGGTTAGAGAAATACTCGAGGTTCTGAATTCTGTCCCAAGTAGAACTTTCTAGTCTATCTGTCCTTTTAGGTTTCCTGGTGTTGACTAGGCTAAAGCTTTTCACCTGCTGTTTGTCTCACTAGCTGAACACCTGTTCATAAAAGCCGCTCAACTGTGGAAAAAAAATAAGTCCCATATAACTGAGTATCCTGGCAACAGGGAGCTTGGGTAGTTGGACTTTGGCATAATTTGACATTGTACAAGGAGCCCGTGGTGTGCCGGTTCCTTTGTTGCCTAATCATGATCATAAAGTAAGGATGGTAGTTGGATCATAAAAAGTAATAATTGATTAAAGTGTGTTTGAACTCACTGATAACTCTATTTTGTCAAAGAGTTTCCCCTGGACTTTTTAAAATGCACAAACCATCTGGGGAAGCATCCTTGCTTCCATCAGGCAGAGTGCAATGGCCTAAGGGAATACAGACAGAGCCCTAACCACCTGATAATCATCAACATTACAGGCCCCTAACTACTTACTGTTTCTTACCATGTAATCTGGGTTGAGTAAAAATACTGTAGAACCACTCTATAGATTCTCAGAACAGATCAATAAATCATGGCGCCGCATCTCCAGAATTACAAATGCACAAACATCTCCAGGGTCAAGCAATAAGACTGAGAACGTTTTCAGAAAGATACTCTAATTTTAATGTTTGAAGGTGAAAAATGTGATTGAACATCTCCAGAACACAAGACAGGCTCATCGGCTTCATCCTCCACAGTCCATATCTTTATTGTGTATATTTAATTACCAGACTGACTTCTGTCACTTGCTTTTACTCTTTGGCTATCCTTACACTTTCAATTGACAAATTCATCGCCCTACTTGCAAGCTAGTGATCTAATGAAGCTAATTAGTACTTTTCTAAACCAATTTAATTTGAGAATTAAATGAACAGCCAAATTTAGTAATATACTCCAAAACATATAAAGAAATTTGTTGATTGCCCTTTTGTTGTATTTGGAATGATTTTTTTTTAAATGACAAACTACAGAAAGTTGATGTGTTTGTTATTTTGTTTCCAACCTTGGTCATACAGATATTTTTAGCTTTAATAGTTCTCTTCAGGGAACACAAGAATCTTGTTCCATGAAAATCTCTAACTGATGCATTAAACATCAAATATTTGTAAAGACGAAATTTGATCCGTCTTCGTATTTCACAAATATCTCCTTTTTTTATTCTCTGGTCTGAAGTTCCCTGAATACCTGGATGCCCTGGGAGTCTCTGGGATGGAATGTTCTGGACCCTTTGTTTCTATGTGGTAGTAGGACTGAGTCTCTTTGATGTAATGGATTTTTGCCCTAAGCTTTAGCACGCTGTGCTCTCGGTCCCTCAGCAAGCAGAGGCCCTGAGCCAATCTTACTCTTCCTCCCAGACAAATGTCTATAAACTGCAAAAGAAGCAAACGCTCAGGAGATGTGAAGCCGTGCAATATCAACTTACCGTTAACCACAGGCCTTCAGTCTTACGCTCCTCTAAGGGTTAAAGTGAGCTTCATTCTCATTATATCTTGCTAACCCGAAAAGCAGCAGAGACAATGAAGTCCCATGGGAGCTCCTGTCCCATACCTTAGTGACACATCTGACAGATATTAAGAAGGCCAGACAACCCAGTTTGCTTGGGATGTGTCCACTGTGGCCTATTGTATAGCTGTGCTTATTAAAAGCATCCATCTTACACATGTGTTCTAGCTTAGATGACAAATTATATGGCTGCCTTAATTTCACAGGTTGAATATTAAAAAGCACCAAGTTATTAGGGTGTCCCATTGGCCACTGAGTAGTCCTCTGGAATAGGAATATGGCACAGTGTAGTCATCAAATCAAAGCCTCAGTAGGCCTCAGACTGGGCCCTTTCTCCCATTACTGGCAACAGTAAACTATTATTGAGGAAGATCATTGTATGGCTATTCAAAGGCTACTCAGATCACCAGGAATTTAAAATAGAGAACATCCCGGAATCCTCTGGCCCCAAACCTTGTCTTTGTGGATGAAGGCATAATCCCAGTCCTGTGGACATGTGTGTCATCTTACACTATTCTGAGTTGTTTCGTGAGCATCTCATCACCACTGATCACTGGAGCACACAAACAAGGAGTAGAGTTTTTAGATACACTTTACCGTGAAGAAAACCAAGTTTCAAATAATCACACAGCCAAGCTCCTATGGGGACTGGGAGGAGAATTTAAAATGGAATTGATCTCTGGCTCCCTGTCAGTGTTCTGCTCACCAGTTCACACTGGTTAATCCTTTCAGTAAGGAGGATTTAAATGTATCCTCTACAATGTATCCAATCTGAATCCATAAGCTTTCTCTCTGTAATGTGTGCTACATAGTCAAAAGCCCCTAGGTTCTGCTTTTCTCTAGCCTGCCATGAACCATCACCCAGACTGTCCTTATCTGATAGTGCCACTTGCTTGCTAAGAGAATGTGACACAAACTCATAACTTGTGCCTTTCTCTTGGATGTCTTGGGTAAGATGAGAAAGAAAGGAAAATACAAAGCTACCTTGCCAAGGATCTGCCTTGGGTTGGAGAGGGGTTCTGAGAGAAGGGGTGTCTGGGAATGGTAAAAACCAACGACTCGAAGTCAAATCGTGGGTCCAAGCTGGTGGCCTGTACTCTACTGGAGACAGCTTTCCAGACTGACTTTTCTTTGTTCTGCTTTTTCTGGAGATCTCCAGACAGCTCTCTCTCTAGACAGCTTTTTCTTGCTATTCAGTGTTTGAGACAACAAGTTCTCCCAAGCCGTTCTCCCTTGCTATTCTAAAAAAAATTCCTCTGGCTAACTCGTCTCTTGCAGACCATGAGCCCAGTCTTTTATTTTACATATTAATCCAGTCATATACTCCAGGTTCCCTTTTGATTAGCCTATGAATTAGCATGACCCTAGCCCCTTAATTCTTAGGAGACAGCAAGCACACATTTTCTTTTAACATTTCAAAAGAATTCAGAGATCTGCCTGCTTCTGTTAAGCACAAACAATAAGCTAACTGAGTGGGACCATGTCCTGACATTACCATTTTTACCATACCTGGACCTAAATTAGTTCTGTCCCAGGCTGACCTTGAACTCAGGAATCTGCCTGCATTTGTGTTTGCCTGTCTTTGTATTTTTCTGTCTAACTGGCTTATAGTGTAGCTGCCTCTGTTCCTTTAGATCTGTGAAGCCCCTTATAATTCATATTGTATCCTTATATTTTGCATTATATATTTTTGAACTCAAGTTTTTAGAGTTCTTTTCCATAGCCTTAAGGGCTTTCCTGAAGGTCCCAGCATTTACCATTTTGCTGAGACATTAGCCACACCCTTGCTTCTCAGACGTGTGCTGTCTTTGATCATCATGGAGTCATTAATGCTAACAAGGAGGACTTTTTTCGAAGGAGGAACATAAAATATGCAATAAACAATCCTTATGCCCACAGCAGTCGTGAATACTCACAGAGGCCCATGCCTGCTGGCCCTGTTCCAGAGGCAGAAACCATTTCATTCTGTCCCCACCAAGGCCATAGCAGATCTGGCCTATTCATATCACCCATGATTAATAGCATAATTAATCACATCCCAGGCGGCCCGTGTCTACTCTCTTCCTCCTCTACCCCTCTATTCCACTGATGATACAATACAGCTAAACAATTATGTTTCCATGTCAGGATGAAGGCAAGTCATACTTCTCAAAGTGAAAATAAATTCCAATAAGAATTCACAAAACACCTGACAACATTTCAGGGACGATTCTAGATACTGGCATAATCAAAATTGTGCTATAAACCCCCAAATCTTCAGAAGTTTCTTGCAAGTCCCATTGATATCTGAACCAAAGCCTCATTTCCTAAGACAGTTTCCAGTTTCTAATTAAAATGTTGGTTTGACTTTCCAAATAAGTAAATGGCTTCACTGGGGCATTTTAACAGGATAATCTTTGATAGTAGTAACTGTACCTATAGTTGAATTTTAGCTATTCTCTAGTTGTGAGTTAGCCTGGGAGTCTATCTACAGTTCACATTTATGGAGAAAACTTTTCTGAATTCATGAACATCATTATAAAAGGCAGACTGCTTACACATGCAGGTTATCATCTTTTGCCCATTTATTTCCAAAAAGACTGGCTGAACTCGTCACTTGCTTCCGAGCATGCTCAGAGGAACCTATAGCTCTCCTGTGATCCTTCACAGTCCCCCAGGCTCCACCCTCGAGACTGAAACAGCCAGGCAGGCAGCAGGCTCCCAATGAAAAGAACTCGGTGTCTGTGAGAAGAACTGAACGTTAAGGGTCAACTAACGAGGGACTCACGGCTGGAAGCCATTCCCAGACACCTGCCCCGCCCCCTGGTAGTTTTTCATAACACCTTCCTGTTTGCTGAAGAGGATACAGAAAAATCTAAACCATTGCAACATAAGTTTCAGGAACTTCCACAATCGATTCAGCACAAATGTCGAATCTATGATGTGACAGCAACAAGCACACCCGGCTGCTCTTGCCAGAGGTACGCTCCACTCTGTTCTGTTGAACGCTGCAACTTGTTCTTGTTTGTACGCCATGTTCTTCATCAATGGCGTCTTTCAGCTATCTCTGCACCAATGAGAGAAGAGTATGTGAGGTAGGAGAGCCTGATGGTGTGGGCTGATTGTCCTGGCTTGTCCAGTGGGCTGGTTCAAAGCTGTGTCTGCTCACTAAGAGTCATGCCACAGGCAGACAGGGCGTGGCCTCACACATGATCCTGTGGCATCACGTAGCCCTACTTTGCCTTTTCTACAATTCCCCAGCAATGGTCATCTGTTCCCTCCGCTACTCAGCAGGGAGGAAGGATGGTGTGGTAGTTGAGGGTGTGAGTGGAGAAGTCAGGCTTTCTGGGTTTGAGGCTCCACTCTGTCAATGAGAAGACTTGAGATTTGAAGCACCTGAGTGATTCTCCTGTCTCTGTTTCCTCTCTTGCCATAGAATTGTTGGGATTACAGATGTATGTCACCACATCAGCCTTTGGGGTAAAAAGTGGGGACTGGGGATAGAACTTAGGTCAGTCAGCACTTTTATCCCTCCCCCTCCCCCAAGCCTCTTCCCTATCCTATGAATGTTGCCTCGTTAGTAACATGGAAGAAAGAGAAAGCCAGGAAATGATGGTGAGGAATGAACAGAAATTCACTCTTTATTTCCTCACAAGGTAGACTAGAGTAGCTGGCCAGCCAACTTAAGGCACAAGCGATGTGTAACAGACAGTAGGTAACCTGAAGGTGAGCGACCCTCACCCCGCTCACTCATCAGCATCTTCTCACACTGAAGCTATGGCCTCAGCATTGGAGAAACGGTTCTAATTTCCAGCATTGGGCTTTACTATTCTCAAGAGGCTGAAAAAGAGAGATTGTAACCCAGAAAGAGTGAAAATTATGAATGGTTCTTTCTTGGTGTCCAATGAGGACATACCTTGCTGAACTCTTACCTCTCACCCATTTAACCACACAAGAAACACTCGATAGTTGTGAGCAATGCCTTTGAACACAGCATGGGAGGTTACCCCAGCAGTGGCTTGGGTAAGGTGTGTGTGTCTCCTCTTTATGAGAGCGAACAGAATATTTTCCACTGAGTAGTACTTGAGACTTCAAAGTATCTGTACTTTTTAAAAAAACTATATTAACTCAAATTTCATTTTGAAATTGGTATGTGTGCATTTGCACACATGTGTATGTGCATGTTCGTGTGTGTGTATGTGTGTGTGTACATGTGGGGGTCAGAGAACAATCTCAGGTTATATATCTTCAGGTGCTTCCTATCTTATGTTTGAGACAGTGTTTTTCACAGGCCTGGAACGTCACAGGTAGACTAGAGGAGCTTGGGTGACGAGCTCACAGTGACTTCCTTGTCTTCTCTTCCCTTCTTGATATTGCCAGGATTACAAGTGTTAACCACAACAGCTAGCTTTTTACATGGGTTCTAGGGATTTGAACACAGATCCTCAAATCTGAGAGCAAGCATATTTCCAACAGAGTCCTCTCCCCGTTTTGTTCTTAATTCTGCTACATGTCTGAGAGCAGCGGGATTTCTAAGGCGGAAGAAAGCGAACGTGAAGAAAGAATATTGGGAAGCAGCGAATTGAATTGAGAACAGCACAGGACCTTCCTGAAAGCTCAGAAAATGTAGAACTAACTGAGAAAAAGACAGCACCTCATATTTTTTTAAGACCTGGATGACTCGATGACAGAGACCCAATTCTATGGCAAGTCCAAAATATCAGAACCCCAGCATGACGACATCTCCACCCTTGCAGGCATGAGGCTCTTGGTCTGGTCCCTAGCAACCAGATGGGACAGCACGGATTCAGGTAGTTACCTCAGTCTTTCTGCCTTGGGTCATATGATGCATGTTCTAGAATAGCATGTGCGCATTCCTGTCATTGTGAATTAGTGGTTCTGCCTGTGCTGTAGCTGTCACGCTGGTCAAAGGTGAAGAGGATCTCCTGTCTTACAGGATATACTTGGACAAGATCCCCAAGAGACCTTTAGCTTCTTCATATGTCAGATGATATCAGAACAAAGTTTTAAAGGGCTACATTCCATTACCTCGGTTGATTAATGTCAAGGAAATACAAGAGTTTTAAAAAGAAAGGCGGAGAAGTCTGTGTGAATGTCATCCCAGAAGCCAAGGGAATGAGGCTGGAGTAACCACAGTAGGTCAGCAATGGCCCAGGTCTCTTTGACAAGGATCATCAGTTCTCACCGCACTAACTCTTCATCAAAGGTGACAGATGATTCCATCAGCATCAAAGACTCAAATGGATGATTCAGTGATGGCCTGTAATTTATGACGTCCACACAGTGTAAGGAGAATATATTTAGAGGCATAAATCAGCCGTGATGCTCATGAAGCCATCAGCTGCCTTTTCTCCTTCCTGTAGCTAAAGTAAGACAAGAGGCAGAGTGTTTGGCCTTCCCCTGACTCCACAGACAGGTTAGTTAATGTTTCTTGACTGCAAAACAAGACCAGTTCCACTATGGTTTCAAAAAGAGGGCTTTGAGAGTAACTATGACCTCAACAGAAAACCATATCTCAGGACACCGTGATCTCTGTTGCTTATTCCATGGTCTCCTGACTCTTTGCATCTGACCTGGAGTGCGCATCTGGGGACTGAAACTTGATTGTTGTGGTGAAGTGTGTGTGTGTGTGTGTGTGTGTGTGTGTGTGTGTGCCTGTTTAATTCACTAAGCCATTTTAAATTGCAAAATCAACTTCTGACTTCCAAGAGCTCTGGAGAAGCAAAACAGTCACACTTAAAGCAGTCAGGGATGAGAGTTCCTAGTAATTAGCTTTCCAGCCATCGATCACCCTTGTTCTGATGACCAGTGGAAGCGACAAAGCTAGCCTGGAGACAAAGTCCACACTCTAAAAAGGAAAATACTTCCAGTCCCCTTCTGGGCTGGAACAGGAAATGCTTTTACACGGTAAACAGTCATCAGATGGGGCCTTTAACCCCTACAGGGTCACAGAAGCTGGGGATAAAAATAGCTTAGCGAGGTTTAGCTTGTATTCACAGATGACGAGAGAGTGCGCACAGCTCTGGCAAGCATTAAGGACAGTACAAATGCTGCCGAAGAGGCAGAGAAGCAGGATGCTGCTGCTCACGGGGAAGTTTTACTAGAGAACTGTGGAAGAAAATGTTGATGTAACTGTCCTGTAAAGAGAAACAACTGCACGTCCTGTCGGCCAACAGGTCCAGCCCTTGTAATCACTCTAGAGAGCAACCCTAGGCAGATTACAGAACCCCTGGCACCGCCAAAGAAATAATATTATTTTAAAAAACTAAAGCTTATCTTTCAAGCTTACTTCCTTAAAATCATCTCAGCTTACCACCTCCTACTCAGAGGTTGAGATGGCACAGAGCCAAGAACAGGTAGATAAGCTGTAAGAGTTTCCAAAGGCTCACAGTTAATTTCAGTAAGAGATGACCATAGTTGGAATACTACCCTTGTCTCTCCCACACTGGGTTTGTAAAATGTGGTTCCCATCCAGGGCATGTGGAATAGTCCTAGACATAGCCACAGATGGTCCTGAGACTTTGCAAGGCTTGACAACGACTGTTCTTCACCCAAGGACAGTGGTAACAAGGCTTCTATTTAAAGGACCACCTCTTCTCCTGGCGTTTCTATCATGGGTACTAGAATGTAGGGGCAGATGAATATCCTGCCTTCTCTTTTCAATTATTCCATTTAGGGCTAGAGATAGAACCTAGGACCTTATGCATGCTAGGTACGCGTCCTACCCGCTGAGCTAGACCCCAAATATTTTAGTTACTGTTCTATTGCTGTGAGGCGACACCATGACCTAACTTACGGAAGAAAGCACTTAACTGAGGGCTTGCTTACAGTTTCAGAGGCTGAGTACATGAACATCATAGTTGGGAATGTAGCAGCAGGCATGGCACAGGAGCAGTCGCTGAGAATTTAAATCCTGGTGGCAGGCAGTAGCAGGGAGGGGTGGAGAGGAAGAGGGAGGGAGGGAGACAGAGACAGAGAGACTGGTTCTGGTGTGGGTTTTTGAAACCTTAAAGCCTGCCCCACAGTGATGTATTTTCTCCAACAAGGCCACATGTCCTAAGCCACCCACCAACGGGAAACCAAGCATTCATATGTATGAGCCCACTGGGGACATTCTCATTCACAGTCTGCCACCACACAGTCTGCCTTTTTGCTAGTTTCTAAGAGACACTGAAAGTTTGGGTGAACCCCCTTCATCTTCTGTAAAGCAGTAGTTAAGTAATCTATGAGTAGGAAGACCCCCGTCTTCCAAAGTAGAGACCCATCACTTCTATTGGAAAAGTAGCCACGCAGTGTTTTTCTCACTTGGGAAAATACAAAAGGTAAAGGAGGAGAGAGAGAAGGTAGGTAGGCTCAGAAGTTCAAAATCTTTACCAACTGTATAGCAAGTATGAGACCCTGTCTTAGGAAAAAAAAAATCCATCTGCTTTACCCTGTGGCCAACTCCAAACCACTGGAATAGGTTTGTGGAGGTGGGGCGGGTTTCTTTCTCTCTTGATTGGATATTGGTGGCATTACAGAGGAGTCATAATTCTGGGAGAGGGAGATGTTTAAGCAGGTAGCCAAAGCTTATGGAGTTCATAGCACTTTGTCTGAGCTAGTTAATATGGGTAGATATGTTCAAAGCAAAGGACCACGGGCTCATGGGGCATAAAGCTGTTTGCGCCATACAACGGTCAGCCCAGGCTTTGGAACTGATTTAGAAAAAAAGCCAGCTGTTTTCATTTAAACTCTCGAAAAGGCTTGTGCAATGACTTCCCCAACCCCAAAAGGAAAAAAAAAAAAAACAACCCAATGACAGGACACATTGCTCTTCGAGGTGTTTCACAAGATGTGAGTAACCGCAACAGTAACACTGGTGTTAAGATTAAAGTTTACAGGGCTTCCAAACAGCTCTCAGTTCTTTGTATCTGAAATTGTTTAGACTAAGTTCAGAGAAACTTCTCAATGGCTACTTTATTTCCTTACTGGAAACAGTTGAGAACCTTTACAAGGTCAATGTTACCAGGGCGGTTTGATTCATACAGCAAGAGAGAAAGAAACAAAGCAACCGCAAACATTTGCCTACCAGGGAGGGCTGAAATAATAGTGCCTGGGCTCTGCAGAGCAGTCATGAAAGAACCTGACAGAGAGCTCTTGCATCCCCATAGCTAGAAGCCAAGTGTGCTTGTTCAGTGTACCCTGGAAAGCTAGGTGCTGTCAAAGGACCCTCCCACAGTCTCATTAGCAGCCAACCAAGGCCAATGGTCCTCTACCAACTCACCTTAGCAGTCTTTTAAAATCAACCAGGACCTCCCTCATATAACCCCACTCAGTTTGGTAACAGAAAGCCACAGAAATTTAATAAAAGAAAATGCACTTGATTTTGCATAGCCATATTAGCAACCCCTGATTTTATATATATCAGGAGTTACAAAAAACTGGGAAAACATAGCACACACATCCGAGTCACATTCCCGCAGTGTGATATCTCTGAAGGCCTGATGATTCCAAAGGGCGTCAACAAAGGTTCTGGTGGAAGAACCAGCAGGACGGTATTAAATGGAACAGGTAGAAACCATTCCAGGGCAAGAAGTAAAACCAGAGGCAGCCGTCATCCCTGCTATGTCCTTTCAGTTGACAGATGGAACAGTGGTGGGCTTGGTGGACACCTTAGACTGGGATTAGTTTCTAACTAGAAACACTCCCTTTGAAAATGGCAACAAGCCCCTCCCTGCACTCACACTGCTACCCTCCTCAGTTTCTGTCACTAATCTGAAGATAGACTGCCTTACCATAAGGGGGCTAGCAAACCACTGGCCTGGAACCAACGCTCAGTATTTCCACTCTATTTCTGGCCATTGTTGAAATTGGCAAAATCTTTGGGTCCTCTGCCTCAATGTCCCTGACTGTGAGATGACTTTCAAGAGAGTGAGTGTCATAGAGAGGGGGGAGGCTGCTAACAGGAAAGGTATTTCTGACCTGATGGACTCCCCCATCGCCTTGGTGCCGAGACGAAGATCCCTGGTACAAATTTTAACTAGAGGGACATCTAGTTCCCTGAAAATGATTTGCTGGTGACTTGGCAAATGCTTTCAGCCCCAGTCTCACGTAGTCAAAAAGCTTCTCCTCCTCTCTGAAATCTCTTCAAGGGAACTAGAGGAGAGGTAAAAACCTTTATTTAGGAAGTAGGAGGTACAAGTCACAGGTGAAAAGGTTGTAAGCTAAGCACATTATCCAGAGTTCACCCCCAAGCACAAACCACATCAAAACCCGCTCAGGACTCTGCTGAGGGCTTCTGCCGTTGTTTGTTAACAAGCCAGGGTGATGCCCACATTTCTGCTTGGCTCTTATGTCAGCTAAGGCCAAGCCAGTACAGAATCTACAGCCAAGAATATCTTGAAAACCAACCTTCTTTACCTCCTAGTTTTCAACAGGGCGCAGGCGAACACACCTGGTTGTTTTCTTAGCCCCACGTCTGAAGCTACACTGGTGTGGTGAGAACCCAACAGGAAGGTTGTTGTCGCAACGCCAACAACATCTGTCTTTAAAGTGAAGACACGCTAGGGAACTTGAAGCTCGAAGTGGACCTATTTTTCTGCCCAGAAGTCTAAGGTTTTAAATGACAGTTGTTTTTGATCCTGTTTAATTGGGTAGGTTTTGAAAGGTATCACCCACACACAGGAGAACGCAGTGAGGTAGGTAGGCTCTTGGGATGGAGGCCTGGAATCTGGGGTTCAGCTGCCTTCTGCATGCTGGTGTGGCTCAGCCTCCTTCACGCCACCACCCGGCCGCAAATCGTAAATCATTACCTCCGTGTTACCGTTTCCATCTCTGTACATGCACATTGGAAATATCTGTAAGGTATCATCTACAATTCTATAGCCGTTATTTGCGACTAAGCGGGCAGTTTAATTTTCCCTCTGTGATTTTAATATACTTCAGATTTTCTACAATACGTGCTATTTTGTAATCGCGGGGGGGGGTGTGTATATATCTATTGGTGGTATTACTGTTTTAAAGTGCAGTCTCCATTTCCCCAACTTGTGCAGTGGGCGTCTTTCCTCAAAGTGCGCGGTGCTCAGCGCTCCCTGGCAAGGTCCCCATGTGCTAGCCCGCGGCGGAGGCGGGGTGTGGCGGCCCGGGAGGCGTGCCCACGGCGACGGGAGCCCAGCCCCGCGTGTGTCCTCAGTCCCTAGGGCAGCTCCGGATCTCCGGAGGCAGCTCTTGAGACGCTTCCTCTACTGTCCCCTCAGAGTAGCAGGCGGGAGGCGTCTTCTTCCTCCTCTCCATCCTTAGCCAGGTTGGGGACGGTCTCGGGGAAGGGGGCCCCCAAACTCCTGCAGCGCGGAGCGCCTCCGTGGGACGGCGGGAGGGGGCAGACGGGCCTCGCTCACCCGGTGCATCTGCTTCCCCTGCAGACGTGCACGGACCATGTCGGCGCAGACCGCGAGCGGCCCCACGGAGGACCAGTTGGAGATCCTGGAATACAACTTCAAGAAGGTCAACAAGCACCCGGACCCCACCACGCTGTGCCTCATCGCAGCCGAGGCGGGCCTTACCGAGGAGGAGACGCAGGTGAGTCCCCAAGCCTATTGCATCCTCGGGGACTGGCGGGACTCCATCACGTGTATCCCAGTCCTTAAATCACTCCGCAGCTCTCTGAGCGCCCGGTCCACCTCCACCCAACCCTATCCCACCACCATCCTCTTTCTGGGTTTCCACTGCCTCCCAGAGCCGCCGGCCCCTTGCTTTCTCCTCCTGTAGTGGGAGCATCTCGCCCGCTTTCCTTTCGGTTTCCCGGCCTCAGAAACTCTCCCCGCTGTGCTTCAGGAAGGTTTATTCTCATTAGAGTTGTCACGGTTTTTTAAAGGGACGATAGCGATCAGCTATAGATTCGGTCCTCGGGTTTGTCAAAAGACGAAACTAAGGCGAGGGTGATGGTGTACGGGCGTGGGGATAGCGGTGGGGGACGAGACCTGTCAGGGACGTTAAATCGCTCTTCCCACCACATCACCACATCTCGGTGTTGCAACCTAACCGGCACATTGCCATACTTTGGTTCAGATTTTGCTGCTGTTTTTTATTAATCCCCTGATTCTGAGCTTCAGGTTCAGTTTTAGAGTCTTTCTCTGGAGTTTTCCAAGAAGGTAGTCATCTGTCCCTATGGCCGCCAGTACCCGACCCCCTAGCATGACGATAATTTGTCTGTCCCTCGTTATCCCATTATCCCGAAAATTAGCTTAGGGTAGAGATGGCAGTACAGCCTGTCGCAGTGTTGGAGCCTTTAGCCGACTCTCCCTTCAGTCCTGTCTAACCTCTGACTTTCTTGCCTTTGGTCGTGGAAAGATGATTTGCTCCGCATGATAAACTGTTTGAGAGTTGATCCTGTTTCTCTCAAAGCATTTCAGACCGTTCAATTCTACTCTGAGCTGGGATATTCTTATCCCTCCAGTTAATAGACTGGAAAAGGAGGGGCTTTGTCCTCACTTCACCCTGCTCAGTTAAAGCTTAAAACCTTGTAATGAGTGCTCCCTGGGATACTGGAACCAATATCCTGAGCCCTAAGTCCTGGATGATCCTTGCTAAGCCGGGACAACTTGGAGAATTTACCCAGAGGGTAATCTTCCCGGTCCCAGATCAAATAGAAAGGCTATTTAACCAGAATCAGAACCCAATAGAAGATGATTTATTGTAACACAAGTCTAAAAGCTCATATTTCTTGCAACTCATCAAAAGGCAAGCTGTTGGAGTATTAGCATTTTAAAACCCATGCTATATTTAATGATGTAGAGATGTCTCCTGTCTAAGAACTAGGCTATTGGATGTTATGGATGCAGTACCAACTTGGGAGTCAGCAGAATAGCCATGTTTGTCTCTGTCCTGTGGTGTTGGAGATCAAAGCTAGTGCTGAGTGCACACTGCCATGGAGCTGTGCCACCCGTCCCGGACTGACCTTTGGAGTGACAGATAACTGTCATATGTTTCAGATACTTGCTGAATCTCTGCTCATTTTGTCACTCTCTTAAGAGAGAAAGCTCCGCAAAGGAACTGATGCACAGAGAGCTCAGGTTACTAAAACTGCAGCCAGAGCCCAGCCTGCCTCCGTATTGTAGACTCTGGGCTTCTATCCCATTCTCCATCCTAGCCTCTATCCGTTCCTCCAGAGGAAGGTTGGGAACAACTGTATGAGGTGATGTGGGGAAGAAAGGGCAGAAAGATCAGTTTACCCATGCATTAGGCAATGGTCATTCCAGGCTATTGCTGATCTTTCCTCTGGATTTATCTGCTATTAGAGAATTGAAATGTAACCTAGCATGGGCTGGAAGAAAGGGCATCTATTTGCCTTTCAGTGGTCAGGATCAACCAGTGCAGAAACCCACATGACAGAGGTCATGGCTATAGCCATTCTTCTGTCTCCCCTCTTCTGCCATCCTCAGATGAACGAATGGTGCAGCAAGCCTGACAAGAGTGGGTGTGGGTGAGTCAGCCTCATGGGAGGGCCTGGCTTCCTCTTCCTGCCATAGGCCAACACCTTCTTCCTCCAGAGGCCCACTGCAGCTCAGCTTACCCTCACCTTCCTGTCTAGACCTGCAGGAAAGTACCTGGAACCCAGAGTTTCAGCAGAGCAAGCTGCAGGAACGAGGCTTCTGCTTGTCCTGTCCTTTCTTTCTGGACCGAGTCCCATCTCCCCATCCTTCCTAACTCCATGCACCGCCTACATGGGCACTGACATATGAAAGTGATTCATAATCTACTCTAACATTTACATTTTAAAAGATGTCTTTTACAAAAAAAAAAAAAAGTCCTGCAGATACAAAGTCCTGTAATGAGATTGCAAGACAATTGCTTTCATCTGTAGTAGGTCTTTAAGGATATTTAATAGAACTTTATGGAAGCCAAGTTCTTACCTATCTGTGATGTCTACTGTCAGCACAGCCCCTGATGCTCTCCCTTTTAGTGTGGTCCTCTTTCAGCCAAAATGATATTGATCACATATGCCAGAAGCCCCTTCCCATCCTGACTCCAGCCACCTCCAGAGATAGATCCATGCCCCTCCCCTTTCTCAGAGAGTGAGACAGGCAGAGTCTTCCTATGTAGTCCGAACTGGCATGAACTTACAACCCCTCTGCCTCAGCCTGCAGACTGTTGAGATTACAGACAGATATCACAACACCCAGCATCATATTCTTTCCCTAAAATAAGTATTGTGTTACTAAAAGAGATACGCACAATCCACTCTTGAGAGATAGTTACTAATTCATGCTGTTCACACTGTGGCAAAGCTGAGAAAGACTGGAGGCAGAAGCTTTCTGGCTGGGGACCTTTGTGGACCTCCTTTTCTTTTTCTTCCCCCACTGTCCATGAACTTGGTAACATACCAACATCCTAATAAGGTTTGAGGGAGGCACATCTTAGACATTGGTGTGAAAAGCCAGTCATCGTGTTTATGAGTCACAGATTAGTCTGTAGAACTCCTTGTGACAGTCCTGCTATCGAAGTCTCTGCTCTGGGGAGGCGCCTGCAGGAACTCAGCTCAGTGAGAGCCTCTTAGAGAACTCAACATGCATTATTGTGATCCCCAAAGGAGCTTCTCTCATCACTAGTATTCTGTATATCTCCTACATTTAATCTAAATGAAATCCTACAGAACCCCACTCCCTGTGTCTTTTAATGTCTGGAAGTCAATGTAAAGGGTAAAGGGGGCTGGGAACACTCCCTCCTTTCACCCTGAGGAGCTGAGATAATACAGTATTCTTCATATACCCTCACGTACAAAACATTCTCTCTCTCTCTCTCTCTCTCTC
>NW_021604791.1:6250926-6257587 GCF_004785775.1 Grammomys surdaster
TCTCTCTCTCTCAAGTACAGTGTAGTTGGCATTGGTTCTTGAAGAAATTCCCAGTATTTTTATCTCTTTTTGGTGTTCTGGACTTGTTCCCAGAATCCAATGTTTTCAGTTGTTGGATGTTTTATCAGTGGGATAAGACCTCTAAAGGTCTCCCTCTGAAAAGAATGAAATGCTAGTTGTTAAGAGAAAAGAGCAAGAACAATGTTGTTTTGCCCCAAGCCCTCCCTACCTCAATGTCCAATTATCATGTCTTCATTCGGAGTAGATACGTTTCCATCAATGAACAGGGATAATGAGAACACCCATTCACGAGCAAGCCAGGATGAATGTCTTTCCCAGGGGACGGCTGCAACAAAGAGGGGAGAGAGACAAAGCCAGGTGGAAAATTAGTATGTATGTGCGTCAGAAGCTACAAGATCCAGAGCTAAACAGGAAAGAAGCCAGCAAGAGTGCATTTTGTCACTAGTATCTGGTCTGCTGAGTTATGATATATAATCTTCATGGAAAGATTCCCCCAGATAACAACTGAGCTGTTCTCACACCTCTTCCCAACCCTCAGTGCCAGGGCTCAATTTATTAAGCATTTAGATTGGACCTCACAAATTCACAAATGTGGTCCAGGTCGAAGCTATTTTGGGTAATGACCCATCAATACTCTGCATGTGAAGATGCGGGCAGCTCTTTAGAATGAGGCCAGCTTAACCACGTTGCCTTAAATGGGTCCTGATAGAAACAGGTTTTTTCCTCCCTTCTAGGTTTTAATTAGTCTTTAAAGGTGGCCACTTATTCTGCTCTAGTCCCTGGAAACCCTATTTAATCAGCACTTGCAGCTTCGAAACCCCCACAGTCACCTCATTAACGAAGCTGGCGCTGTGCTGTTCTCAAGCCAGACCCACACATGTGGATTAACCGAAGAAAATGTGCCCGGTCTCCCAATCAGAGTCAGGTTGAAGTCAGCAGTACATGAGCCTTCTCTTCTCCTAAAATTAGTGGTGCCCACGGATGGGGTTCACTGGTAGGGTGCTTGCCTAGCATACACAAGCCATAAGCTCCATCGTCAACTCTGCATAGAGCAGACACTGTGAATGGCTGTAACCCCAGTGTCTGGGAGGTAGAAACAGGAGGATCAGAGGTTCAAGCTCCTTCAGATGCATAATGAAGTCAAAGCTAGCCTGTGCTACTTGAGTCTGTTTCAAAAGCAATAACAGGCAAAGAGAGAAGAAATAATAATGATAATTATTATTAATACTATTTCCAAGAGTGAGTCCCACAGGGAAGGTTTTCCAATGATGGTCGGACCCTTTGGCTTTCTGTTGCTTTGCTGGGCATGCTTTGCTGCCACCCCCAGGATAAGGGTGGAAGGACAGCTGCTCCTGGCCAGCATGAGGCTCAGCACGTGGGTCTGCAGGTGGGTAGCCTGTCCTCACACAGCCCATGCTCAGCCCGCTAAACACCAATGGGAGACTTACTCAGTCCTGGGGCCTCGGGCCCTTTCCTGAATGACACCCTGTCCCCAGTGCTTGCTGTTTAGAGGCTCTTCTGTCCTGTGGTTCACATTCTTTCCTGGGCTTATGGTCAGACTCTCCTCTAGCTCCTTATATCGCAAGAGAGCCCAGGCTCTTCTCCAGCAAGGCCCAGCCTACTGATGTGAGGCTGAAAGCAAATATCAAAGAGGTGTTTCCCACCGGACCGCCTCTGTCTGTAGTACATCTCTGTGTAATACAGCACACCCCAGTGTGGCTATATCATAGCACTACTGTCTTTTTTCTCGATGCCTGCCCTTTCATTCCCCCCTACCCCCAGACTTAAGAAACGCACAAAGGACAACAGAGGCCACCAAAGCTGACCTCTTCCTCTACAGATGAACTGAGTGACTGATATTATTCTTAGAGGCTTCTTGCCGCTAGTCAGGACAATAGAGGTGACCATTGCCTGTGCCTACACCGCTCACTTATCCAAGCAGTTGGATCAGTTAGACCAGTGCTACAATAACCTGACCGTTATGGATGTACTCCACGACACGTGAGGTGCCAGGCTCAAGGGGAAACTTCATCCCTTCTCCCTGGAGAATAGAAGCCGGCTGCTTCTGTTTCTGCATCAGGGCCTCTTCCAAGCTGGTTTCTTCAAATCCCAGTTTCCTTCTGACCTGGTTCAGAGTTAGTCTAATCCCAGGGCCCTCGATCTGAAGTAACATTGTAAAGGCAGCCTGGTTGTTTAGTGTGTGCCACACCACTTTAAGGCTTATAGAAGGGGTTGGGGATTTAGCTCAGTGGTAGAGCGCTTGCCTAGTTCAGTCCTCAGTCTGGGAAAAAAAAAAGACAAAACAACAACAACAACAACAACAAAAAGACAAAACAAAGCTTATAGAAATGTCTTGGACCTCCCTTAGCTCCAACCTAGAAGCATCTCATTGAGGTCTCTCTGAAATCGGTGTTGACATTGGCTAGGGGTAAATATTTGAGTGATGACACTGAGCTAGACAATTCCGACTCACAGGTAAACCCACTGCACACCTTCTGTTTCTGCTCCGCCCACTCCGTGGATTCCTAAGAAGTCATGGTCCAAAGTCACTTAGTGCTTAGTTGTGAGCTATTTACTGAACAAAATTTCCCTAGGACACTGCTAATGAGCGATGCCTGTGCCTGTGTCAGCATCAGTCATAAGATATTAAACCCAGAGACTAGAAATCATCTAGGCCATCAAGGCGTTGTTTCCGTTCCATTTATTCAGTCAACAAACACTGATGAGCCATGAGATTCTTGAAGATGGTAAGATGAGGACAACCCGGGCATTCCTCGGCCCTTCCATTCCTGAAGATCGTGCGTGTAATTAAAGCAATGATGTTGAAAGTCGTGTGACGTTGGCAAAGTATTAAAACAGAAAATACGGAGAGCCTGCTTTTAATAGAGTGGTCTGGTTTAAGCTGAGACCCAAAGGAGAAAGAGGGAATCAGATGAAGAACTTCCTGGGGCAGGGAAGGTTGGCGTCATGGTGCGAGAACCATCCCAGCATCCTTTGCGTCTCTCCTTCTCAGTTGGACCACACAGACTCTCCTCAGGGATGAAATAGACATTTTGACCTTTCAGTGCGTGATAGATAATTGTTGGCATCTCTCTCTTTCAGAAATGGTTTAAGCAGCGCCTGGCGGAGTGGCGGCGGTCAGAAGGCTTGCCTTCGGAAAGCAGATCTGTTACGGACTAGGGAGCCGGGCCTTTGAGCTTGCTCCCGGATCTCCATCTGTTCTTCCTTGCCTCAGTTTACCCAGGCTGTTTTGATGTTTCAGTGCAGTGTTGAATGTCTCATCGTTTGCTGTCCTGCTGTTTAACACAATGTGTTTTTTAAATGTATATAACTAAAAGAATAACAATAATAGGAAGCTAAATGCAGTTCTGCGTACAGCGAAGGCTGGGCTGGGAGTGGGGTGTGGCTTGCGTTTCCCTTTGGCTTTTAATGAAAGATGAGTGGGAACACTTTTCGTTCGCCCTTGACCGGCACCTTCCAGTAACAATTCATACGTACCATCCACTTCAGAGCTGCCTGGCTTCTGTTGAAAAGGAAACATAACAGGCAGGGGACACCTCCTCAGTCCACTTCCCTGTGTCCTTCCGCTTCACCTGACACACTGGTGGTTGAATGAGAACGCGGTGTAGTTGAGTCATTCAAATTTTGTATATTTGAAATCTATATATATAAACAGTTTCTTCTCTTACAGCTGTGTTACTTTGGAAAGCAACCTAGCTTAGCAGCTACAGAGTAGCTAGTTTAGTAGCTAAAAAAAAAGTTACAGAGTCTAGAATTTACCTTATTTAAATGAACTTATTAAATTTATTTTGCTGGATAAAATGAACTGCTTTTTTGTCTTAAAAGTTATATTCTAAATAAAAAAAAACCTTTAAGTTGAAAATTCATGGAGTCTTTCTTTTCCTTCTGTAGCAGAATAGGATGTTTATGAAGAGACAAGGGCTGAAAGAACCTTCATTTTCCAAATCTCCAAGTGTGGTCGCTATCCCATCAGCATTAGCTGTAAGCTTATCAGACACGCAGATTCTGACCTGCAGACTCTGGGGTCCTCCCTTCCCCCCACCACCCCCACTGTTTCAAGCCGCCCCCTCCCCCCCACCCCCCCCCGCTTACTCTCCCTTTACTGTGTCAGCATGTGAATGCCTTGAGAGTGGTTGTGTGTCCCATCACACAGAAGAGTAACTTGGTTGCTGTGGATTAGACACACAGGGGATGTTGGTTTGCTTGACTTTAAAAGAGGCAGCAGCTGAGCCCAGTGTGGTGGTACACACTGCACCTTTAATCCCAGCACTCTGGGGGGTGGAGGCAGGTGGACCTCTGAGTTTGAGGTGAGTTCCATGACAGCTAGGGCTACACAGAGAAACCCTGTGTTGAAAAAAACAAAACAAAGCAAAACAAAACAAAACAAAACAAAGGCATCAGCTCACCAGCTGGTTGGCAATTCTGGGCTGTTAGAGTAACTCTGTAAAGTCACTGGGGATTTAAGGTCATTCTGTCTACAAGTTCACTATGTAGTCCAGGTTGGCCTTGAACTAAGATCCTCCTGCCCTCCACCCCCAAGAGCTAGGCTTTTTGGCAACTTCCTCCTGTATCTCGCTGGCTGAAGTGGGTCACATGACCAGCAGAATCAGAGTTGGGAAGGTAAGAAAATAGGAAATTAGGAAGATCCTTTGAAATTCATACTAGACCATCCAAGCGTGATGCCGGGCACACTTCTATACTCTTACCTGCCATGCTGGCCCAGTCTTTCCATTTCTTTAAAATAGAGCCCATGAGTAGAACACCAAGAATCCTTGCTAATACAAATGTTTACAAGATCCTATTAAACATCTTCGGCCAGCTTCCTCTTCCTCTACCTTAAAACAGTTCCTCTGTAAACAAATACACTATGAACCACAAATACGATATGAGCCTAAACAGAATGGCCCGGCATCTGGCACACTGCCCTGTAACCTAAGTTCTGAGCAGCCATCAGCACCCAGGCTAAATTCCAACATCTTTTTGGAAAACAAGAAAGGCAAACACAGGGACAAAGCAGGAGTGGACACATGACAGAGAAAGAGCCTTTAAAGAACAAGTTTTCCTTTTCAACACATTCTCCTAGATGCAGTCTGCTCATGGTGGGAGGAGAAGGATGGCTAAGAGGATTGTGGGAGAGCAGATACTGCTCCGATCATCTGCCCAAGGGCAGTGGGAGGGATTTCAACAAGGTCTAAGATTGGGTCAGAAACCAGTGTGTACTTATGTATTAGTAGGTTTTGTGTGTGTGTGTGTGTGTGTGTGTGTGTGTGTGTGTGTGTGTAGGGGTGGTCACCATGCTCTTGTGAACCTCACAAGATAACTTTCAGGTGTTGGTTCTCCCCTTCCACCATAGAATGAGCTCAGGTCATTGGTTTGGATGTAATCGCCTTTACCTTTCAGGCCAGTGCACTGGCCAAAGGTCAGAAATCTTTCAAGCACATCTGAGCCATGCTGTAAGCAAGAACAATTCAGGACCAGAAATGTTAATCAAAGTACGTCTTGCTAGGTAGGAGGACCACCACCCAAGCATCCAGAGTCCTTGAACAGCACATGCTGAGGGGCAACAGGATCACGTCAGAAGTAAATTTGTTGCAAGTTCCAATCAACTTGAGTTGGCCTTTACTTCTCTCTTAAACTGTAACATGTAAAAACAATATGCATTTAAAAAAAAAGTTTTGTCGATAAGCAACTGTTATCATCCCTACAAGTCTTGGAGAAGACTGGAGATGGCTTGTTTTGCTACGTAAGATTTGATGAGAAGTCAGAGTGTGGAAACCTGGGGGCCGGGTTTGAAGGAACAATGTCACATTTCTTGATTAAAAGAGTCATGTGCAGCAGACACTGACTGTCCTTTGCCTTGAACCCGGAACATTGACTTCAGAAACAAAGATAGCAAAGACCAAAAACAAAAAGCGGCAATGCAGCCCAGGATCCCACCACCCAGAGGGAACCTCTTATTAACCTTAGTGTTTTACTGCGATGTATGGGGGTGGGGTGATAACATACATGGAGACGTACTAGAAGCTATGCAGTTCAAACCCTTCCTTTGTCCTGAGAGATTGAAGAGGTTCTTCCTAAGGTGGGAGGTGGGTGGGGATTGGCTCTTGTTTAGAGAAAACAGCTTGATGTAGTGGTGAACTGTGGGGCGGAGGAAGGAGTGAGGAGAGGGAGGAAGTAAAGAGGAAGATGTTGGGTGGCTTTAGTTTTGGTCCTGGGAACTTTAGGCTATGTGGACATTTTAAGACAGACAAGAGTCAGAAAAGAAGGAATGCTGACTCAGCACCTTCTTGGCTGGCCCCCCAAAGGGAACCAGAGAGAATCCTGAGTGCTGGGTTCAGGGACTTCACACTGATTCTCTCTGGCTTTCCTTGGCTTCAGCATCCTCTAGACATTAGGAACTCCTGCTTGGTTAAAGCGCCTCCTGATCCATCTAAACACAACTGCACCCAGGGCTCAGGGAACACGTAAAGGCAAGGAAGTGGGTGGAGAAAGATTGTGCAGAAAGATTGTAAGAGCCAGAGGAATAGGAAATATGCTGTGAGATTTTTGTCTCTGAGAAATATGAAGGAATCTAAGATCCAAGAAGTCTCAACAACATGGCTGCCTAAATGAGACTTGA
>NW_021604791.1:6257597-6269494 GCF_004785775.1 Grammomys surdaster
TTTAAAATGTTGTGATAAATGTTTATGCACACACACAACCTTTATATTTTGATATGCCTTGACTAGCTTAATGGCTAGGCACTTCCAAACCTCCCTGAGGTTAGCACACACTCACCTCCAACATTCTTAAATTAATACTTGCTAAATCTATATTTTATCTCTGCTACCCCAGACCCAATCAAGGGAGTGGCCCCTGGGGCGGCTTTCCCAGATTCTTACATGTCAGCGGGCTTTTAAGTCTCATGTTTCTGCTTCTCCATCATGGTGATTCTGCTTCTCCTTCCTTCTCTGCGTTTCTTGTTCAGGAATCCTAAAAGTCCTGCCTCTATCCCCATGCCCAGCCATTGTCCATTAATAACTTTATCGATCAATCAAAAATCAATTGGGTGCAGGAACCCTCAGCGTCTGGACACAGATTCTCATGTATTAAAACAAAGCATTAGTACCAGTCTCCAGCAGAAACAAAAACCCCTCATACCAACTGTTTCACATGTGCCCTGCCTAAACTCAGTCCCCAAATGATGTGTAACCATGAGAGAAATAAAAATACAGGGAGTCTTTGCATTTCCTTCCTGTGATGGAGTGCTGAGAGGAACTGGCCTGGGAACGTGACAGACCAGGATTTAGGAGAGCAACCACTGCTTACATAGGCCAGACAGGTGCTATGACGCCTGGAGCTGTGATGTGTCGCTCTCTATAAACAAGCATGCGAACAAAGAAACCAGTTTGTAAGACCCTCTTCCTTCCTCTCATCATGCACCAAACACAGAGACCCTGCCTGAAGAGGCTGCTCTTCTAGACTCAGGTCACTTGTGCTTCTGGTAAGAGTCTGCTGCCTCAGCTTGCAAAAACATAAGAAGCATAGATTTGAATCTCAACTCAGCTAGCACATCTAAGAAGAACGTCAAACAGCCATGAGCTGACTCATAGTTCGTATGAATCATCCGTAGAGTTCAGAGCAGCAACGCAGAAGATTCTCTTTCTTCTTCTTCTTCCAGATGGACGCTCCCTTTCACTCCTGTCTTTTTCTTTCTCCCTCCCTCCTTCCCTCCCCCCTCTTCCTTCCTTTTTTTTTTTAATTTAATCTTTCTGTATGGGAATTTGACATTTCCCCTAAGAGGAAGAATCCTTGGGAGGTATAGGTACTATGATCTCAAATCCTTGGGGGCAGGTATAGGTCCAAAGGAAGGGGGAGGGGAGGAGAGAGAGAGAGAGAGAGAGAGAGAGAGAGAGAGAGAGAGAGAGACAGAAAGGAAGAAAGAAAGAAAAAAGGAAGGAAGGAAGGAAGGAAGACAACAGGAGTGAAACCAAATGTTAATTTTTATCTTCCTTTGAGGATGTATTTACTCATTCTTACCCAAAAGAGACAATGAAAACAAATAGCGCATGTCTGTTAGACTGCTTTGACTACAAATGACTGAATATCTTAGCTGAGAATGGCAAATCCAACTCCTACTTCCTTTACAACGGAGACAGGTGATTCCAGATTTAGTAAGGCAACTAGACCAGGCCTCTCAACTCATGTTCCTGAGCCTTTTCTGTTTTCCTTATGGTCACAAAATAACAGCTTCAGTTCCAAGCACTGCTTCCTGCATTCAGTAGTCAGCGTGCAAACACTGAAGGAAAAGTCCCAGCTTCCTCATTAGACGTCCCTTCACTTAATTTATCAGAGAAGGAAAGCCTTTCCCAGCATCTCCCCATCATTCTCATCCTTCCTGCTCATTGTTAGGCACCTGGCTACATGCCCCTCTCCATACCTATAGCTGGCAAATCAGAGAAATTGGTGTGGATAGTAAGAACTTATTGAATATTTGATAATTGGACAAGCAGACAGGACCACCTGGTTTTCTTAGACAGCATGTTCCTGGGCCCATCTTCCTAGGACATTCAAGTGCTTAATAACTGGAGAAAACTGCTTTTTTCTTCCTAAGCAGGAATTAAAGAATGAGACTAGCAGTCATTTGCAACATTGTTGCTTCTTAAACCAGGGAATGGTTCAGGGGAAAAAGCTACTGTTTCCTAAAGGTTAACAAAATACCTTAAGATCCTAAGAAGGGCATGCAGAAATGGTTCAGTGGTGAAGATCATTGGCTGCTCTCCAGAGGCACTGGTTCAATTCCTATCCCACAAGGGTGGTACACAGTCTTAAAATACCAATACACAAAATAATAAAATAAACCTAAAATAATGGAAGGCTGGAGAAACTGTTCATGCAAGGGTATCCCATTATCGAAGAAAAAAGACATACAAAGATGCTTTGGCACCTCAGCTTAGACAGCCATCTCTTCCAGATTCATCATCTACATAGAGTAGACATCATTCCAGTGTATTATCAGGTGAGCCCTTCCCCTGAGTACTACGATATTTAGCATGCTGGCTTATAAATCCTTGTTTATTCACTCCAGTGACAGAAGGCTTACCAAACCCTACTTCCTACTCCTGCACACAGAGACCAATCTCCTGGCTGTCTTTAGTCTGCTGACAAAATGTTGTGGCTCCCAGGATGACCACATGAACAGAGCATCTGTCCTCCCACCAGTCCAAACCCAACTGAGATGAAATGCAAGAAGAATACGTTTTTCTTCATCCAAGCCTCTGAGAATCAGGTGTTTTGTTGTGTGGTCCTCCAACATCAGCAAGCACAGCTCCCTACTAGTGTAAACTCCTCAAAGTGAAGCCACGCCCACTCCGTACTCCATGTTGTACCTTGCCCTCCCGATTTCTTGTTTTTTTATTCCATCAAATCTTTTCCACCCATTGGCTCTAACTTCTGGGGAAGAATGAATAAGAAAAGTTCCTTCTTTAATGGGTGGATTTGACTAGGGCCCTGTGGTTTGGACCGTCATCCCAGCCACATTTGCCAAACTATAGACATGGCAGCCAACAGGCTTGGTAAGAAGCTAGCAAGGGAGGACATAGCACACCGGAGGCCAAGGCCACAGAGGCCAAGGTTAGATCTTGTTAAACAAACCAGGGTGTCTGAGTCAGATCATTAAAGAGGACGCACAGGCATGTGTTTGCACTAGCATGTTCTTGGCTCTTTAGATCTTGAGTTTCTGCCTAGAATTTCATAAACTATAAAATCCAGGCTTTGCAGAGCAGAGGGTTCCAGTCCACTTGGATGGACTCCAACATTTGTTCTAACGTGGAACAAATGAACGTTGCCCCGCAGTGGAAACACAGCGATGGAATCCAAAGAGGCAAGGGAAAGCCTAAAAGTCAGGTCCACCAAAATAATCGAACATCCCAAGTCCCCACGCAAGTTAGAACATGAGTGAGCAGGAGTGAAGGGTCCCTTCTTTGAGCTGTGAGCACTACAATGTTGGGAGAGGACAGGAAGTAGCAGACAGGAAGCAAGAGTGGTCACTTCATCAGACACAGTAGCACACATCTGTAATGGCAACACTCAGTGAGTTTGGTCAGAAGGCTCACACATTCCAGACCAGCCTGGGCTATGTAGGAAGGTTCTGACCAGCCCTGGCTACATAATGAGACCCTGTCTAAAGTAATGACAACAATGAAACAAACCAAACTAAGAAATCACTTCCATAACAGGTACAACCTGTAGGCTGTGAAGCTCCAGGTCTGTGACGCTCAACTTGGCTGCAGAACAGAGTCACAAGGATGCTTTCAAAGCCGCTTTTGGTCTTGAGCCTACCATAGGGATTCGGGGTCCACTGGAGTCAGCATCAGCCTCTCTCTCTCTCTCTCTCTCTTTCTCTCTTTCTTTCTTTCTTTCTTTCTTTCTTTCTTTCTTTCTTTCTATTTTTCTTTCCTTTTCTTCCTTTCTTTTTTAATTGGATATTTTCTTTTATTGCATTTCAAATGTTTTCTCCTTTCTAGGTCTCCCCTTCTGAAACCCCCTATCCCATCCCCCTTCCCTCTGCCTCTGTGCAGGTGCTTCTGTGAGTATTTTGTTCTGCCTTCTAAGAAGCACTAAAGCACCCACACTTTGGTCTTCCTTCTTCTTGGGCTTCATATGGTCTGTGAATTGAATCTTGGGTATTCCAAACTTTTGGGCTAATATCCACTTATCAGTGGTCTTTTTCTTTTTTAAAGCTCACTTGTGATTTTAATGTGTAACGGAAGTTAAGAACTATGGCTCTTGATTCTAGAAGCTAGATCCAGAAGTGTATTTAGCAAGCTACTAAGCATGCAACAAGTCATCTGTTGCACATATAATGGTAATTTAACATTCTAGCTGAGAGCTAACTCCCATAAAATTCACCATTTAAAAGCATAAGTTAGTAGCGTCTATGATTCGTCAATGTCAATCACTGCTATCTACTTCCAGGGCACCCAGGGAAGGACTGAATATTTGTGTCCTCCTGTAGGCTTAGATTTTTCAAAACCTACTTTAATAAGGGTTTTCAAACACATCCACACTGCTTCTAGCCCACAGTCCAAAGGTAGGGGAGAAAAGGCAGTAAGTAGGACAAGGGGATGTGGACCTGTTTAGAAATGGTCCTTTGGGGGCGATTCCCATCCTTGCCTGTCAGGATACCAGCAGTCCAGTTCAGTAGTGTCAGAATACCAAACACGGAATCAGCAGCTGTGGCACAATCTAGCAGAAACAGCCAGGCCTCCACCAAATGGACGGACGTGAGTCAGTGGGAACAACCAGAACCAGCCAAGACTCCAGGAGTTCTCTGCTGTGCCTCTCTCAGCAAAGTGAAGATCAGCGAAGGCACAAGATCAATGAAGCAAGGCTAGCTATGCAAGCGGGCAGTCACTGCCCATCAAGTCCTATCTATACTCTCTCCAAACATCACTTGTCCTCTCATGGGTCTTACCTCAGCAAAACACCATGTGAGTCTCCATCACATGACATAACCAGAAACTTCCACTTCATCCTTCTGATCCTTATATGTTGAAACCCTAGTCTTCATTGTGGGGGCGGGGGATAGAGGTGTGGTCTTAAAGGTGATAGGTCATAAGAGTAGATAGAGCCTCAGTGATTAGAACACAGTAGAACTGGTGCCACAAAAGCTCCCTGCTCTGCACCATGCTTAAATGAAGAGAGCTACCTGAAAACTGAGGAGAGTGATCTCTGCATACATGGGACCTGTTAGCACCTTGACTATGGGCTTCTTCACCTCCAGAGCTGAGAAACAATCACCTACATAAGACATCTTGTTTGTGATAACTCACCACACACCTCAGCTAACAGATCCTCCCAGAGAAACCAAGGACCGTGGCAGTCGGTCTCCATTGTCATCATCCTTCAGCTCCTGGAAACTGCCAATGTCACCTCTATCTCTGTTAAACTGCCTATCAGGAACATTTCGTCTACATGTCATTCTGTCTTCTTCCTTTTCCTCCTCTTCCTCCTCCTCTTCCTCCTCCTCCTCCTCCTCCTCTTCCTCTTCCTCCTCTTCCTTCTCCTCCTCTGTCTCCTCCGATTTTTTTTTTTCTTGAGCCAGGATCTTAATTCGCAGCCCAGTTGGCCTCAGGAACTCATGAGGATTTTCTGCTTCAACTTCTTGAGTTCTAGACAGATGTGTGCCCAGCCTATTCTGCACATCTTAGAGACATGGAACGCTGTAGTATGAGGTCTTCTTCTCTTCCTAGCGTATGTTTTCAAGGCTCCTTTGTGTGGTACACAGATCAGTGTTTTATTTCAGGGTTCAGCAGGACAAGTGTGACCCTAGCGCTTGAGAGGCTGAGACAAAAGGAGGATGAGTTTGGGGCCAGCTGGCTTTGCATAGTAAAACCCTGTGTGCCAAAGACAAAAACCCAAGGACAAAATCCTAAATGACTCAATAAGATAACAAAGCAACAAAAATTAAAAGCTATTTCTCTGTATGGTTAAATAACATTTCACCAGGGGACTCCGTAGTGTTCCGCCCGCTCATCATCTGACAGCTGTCTGTGTTGATTCCACTCTTCCACGGCTCTGACTCACGCTGGGGCCAACTTCTGCACCCAACTGTTTTATTTTCTGAATGTACATTTCCCACTCTTTGATACATAAGAATCAGTGCCCTTCTTGGAGCCCCTGGTAACTCCCTGTAACAGCTGCATCCTTCTGTACCTAGAGAGGGTCAACATTCTCTGTTAGTTTTTTTTTTTTAATACATCAAAGCCATTCTGGTAGCTGCAATGTGCACTCACTGACTGACCCTTCTCTAGTGCCCAATGCTGTTGAGCATAGCTTCATGTGCTTCATGGCCATTTACCTACTTCCCTTGGAGAAAAACCAACTTAAATTCTTTGTCTTTTTTCCTTCCATTTTTGAGACAGAGTTTCATTAGAGTAGCCCAGGTTGGCCATGAATTCACTCCTTTCCTCCTATCCTACACCAAGCTCTGGGATCTAAAATGGGCTTTGCCAAGCCATGAGTTTTCTTTGCTCATTTTAAAATTGGGTTGTATGTGTGCTTGCTGAGTTGTAAGAGTTCTTTATATATTTTGGCTAGTAGAACCTCATTCCGTGTACCATTTGCAAACTACGCTCTCTCACTCTGAGTCAAAACACCATTTTAAAAATTATTAATTTTATGTGCGTGAGTTTTTACCTACATGTATATCTGTGTATCATGTGCATGCCTGGTGCTTGTGGAGACCAGAAGAGGGCATTGGATTCTCTGGAACTGGTTACGGGTGGTTGTGAGCCACCATGTAGGTGCTGGGAATCAAACCCGGATTCTCTTAACTGCTGAGCCATCACTCCAGCCCAGAACCACTTTTTTGATGCTGTCCTTAGAAGCACAAAAGTCTTTAAATCCTATTTATGTATTTTCTTCCGTTGATTGTATATTTAATGGTATAGAAACTTAACAACAGATATAGTGGTTTGTTGTCCCTGTCCCCTTTCTCAGAGCCTCAGCCCCCCAAGCCCTGGCTTCTCTTGAGAAGCTGAAAGAAGAGGGCGTTTCCCTACTGTGTTCACTCAGGTGGAAGCCTGAGGACTGTAGGATGTGTGCTTCTGTTTGCAGAGTGATACAATTCACAACAACAACCACCACCAAAATAAATCTTTAAATTAAACTTGTCATCAACCTGATTTTTGTCATACATGAACAATTGGGAGCGCCGGGATTAATAAATGGAAATTCTACTTATCACGTGAGACTTTGCCGTTGGTTAAAGAAATCATAGATCATCTCCGAAGAGAGTTCAAAAACACCAGCAGCAACCTGCGAGCTCTTGCAGCTGGGTGTGGTGGACTCTAACCAGGAAGCTGATTCAGAGCACTTGACTTGCCCTGCTAGAGGAAAAGCACCAGCAGAGATGGCTCTAACACAGTCCCAGATGGAGCTGACCCTCCGCCAGGACCTGAGCAGCTGGCCGAGTGAACCAAGCCATTCCTGCTCATTCCTTCATCCTCTCTCACGAGCAATCCATTGCGTTGTCTAGTCCTGGTGCGAAATAGCTATCCCATAAAAGGCATGTGAGCATCTGAGATCAAGGACCTTTCCCTCTAACGTCTAATCTGCTTTCTGCACTCTTATTGTGCCCTTGGAGAAGAAACAACAGCAGAAATCCAACTGCAGAAGACCAGGGACGCCTACATCATTTAAGAACATCATTTAAGAACACTAGTTTAGGCCATGTAGGCTGCACCCACTCCCAGCACCACGCACTCCTTTTCGGCTGCATTGGGTGGGCCCCTGGGAAGTGGACCTACAATAATCCCGTCATTGGGCTAACTCACAGCCATCCTAGTGTCTTGTAAATGTTCAAGTTACCAACCATTTGTCAGTTTGGGGTGTAATATTGTCATAAAGGAAGGCTCCCGTCTAAGACCCCCCATAATTAGACATCCAAATTCAAAACTCACATAGTTGGGATTGATCATAAGATGCCTTCTCTAACTAAACAGAGAAGGGGGAGATGCCAGAAGCCAGGACCCTCGCCCTTACCCTCACCCCCTACCTTTCCCCACCTGCACAATGTCCTCTGAAGCTTGGCAACTGCAAGATCCTGCTTAGCAACTGCAGATAGACTCAAAGCAGAGTACCATGTCTTCTTAAGAATAGCAGGGAAACCATAACTCAAGCAGTGTACCATATCTTCTTTAGAACTGCAGGTAGATCATAATTCAAGGCAGTGTACCATATAGACCATGACATGTTTCAAGGCACAGGCCAAGAAGATTTTGTACTTTTCCACCACCTTGCCCTTCTTACCCCCTCCCCTTGTAAAACATGCTATAAAAAAGCATTAAAAAAAAAGAAAAAGAAAAAAAAGAACACTAGTTTATCTCTTTGGAGCCTGAGGCTTGTTTGGGGTTGTGGTAAGTGATACCCAAAGGCCACAAATAGATTGAATGTAGTCTCTTTTCATTTCAGTAAACATTGACGGAATGGCTTCAGTGTGGCGGACTCAGAGCTGGACACTGAGACGTAGGGCTGAGGGAGGCTTTCAGTGCACAGACTCACCCAGCATCTGGCCTTTGTAATGAAGCTGAACACACAAGGCCCATATTCCTTCCCTGCCTTGAATGATACAGTCGCTCCTCTGGTTTGCATGCAGCATCCGAATGGAACAAAGTGTAGAGACCATGCAGAAGTGTAGAACGCTTGAGTTAGGGCCTCAGCCCTTTTCGCTGAGAGGTATAAGGGCAGAAGAACATTATCTCATGTATACTGAGAGGTCCTGTGGTGTCTCCTAGGTCTCACCATACATCCAAGAGCCCCTTAACTAGAAAGTGCAGGGACCATGCCTATGACACAACTCTTCTGTTTTCCATTCCGGGTAGGCAACAGAAGTTTGTCTAGGTGAAGTTAAGATTACACATCATGCTTTCCTTGGAAGATGTAGAAGTCTTAGAAGAAAAGCATCAATGACCTTCAAAGGCTTAGTACTGAAAGGCTGGAGAACTCCGGCAGCCCTGGGTAGGGAGTGGTGGAAAGACTGGGCAAAGAGCAGATGATCTTTCTTCCTAGTCATGGGTCACAGCCTGGACCCTGAGATTCTGTCCCACGGAGTGAGTAGAAACCCCAGGGAACTGCGTGCCAGTATAAATATGCAGCCTTGGGCTCCATGCCCAGTTGAGTAGGGAATGACTAATGCTCTCATGGAACAACTCTCAAAAAAAGATTGCAGTGGTTTCCAGGGTATTGCCTTTCTGCAGAAGCAGAGCTGAACTGGGCAAGAGTGAGCTTCAGGATGAGCTCCTAAGAATCCCATCCCATCCCCCATCCCATCCCCATCCATTGGGAGTCTCCAGTCTTCTCTCCTCCAGTTCCCACCTCCTCCCATCCAAACTTACCCACTCCACATCTCAACCTTTAAGAGAGGTTTGCTTGCTTAGCAATCCCCAAGTTCACATAAGAACATCAACAAGCAGCACCCTTGGACTTTAAGATGAGCGTCTAGTGCCTGTGCTTGGCTGTATATGCTTGTGAACTCTCGAATTCCCTCCTCGAAGTCCTGTGATTTTTTAAAATATCTGCCACCCTTTTAAATGACTTGGATTAGAATCTTTCCGTTTCATGAAAAAACAATTTTAGAATTCCATTGAGTCTGGTGAAGTTTTTGTTCCGAGGTACCCAGTGTCTCCAGAGGTGACCAAGAATGCAATAGTTGGCAGAGACAGGGATGGAAAGTCTTAGGACTTAGCGGCAGGTGTGTGGCTTTTGACCATGGGATAATCCCAAATTTCACTCAGAATTGACCAAGGCTTCGAGGAGCAACACACCAAGACTGTTAGAGAACGTACCTCAAACTCTACCAGGCTGAGAAAAATAACAGCAAAAACAACAAAAACAACAATAAGAAAATCTTATTACTAGGCAGCTTAAAATATACCAGGGGAGAAAAAAAAACCTACCGGTGATACAATTGCTCCTCAGTGTCCATGGGGCTTGGTTTCAAAGATCTCTGTGGATATCTGAGCCAATGGATGCTTGAGATATTTGCGTATAACCCATGTTCATCCTCCCATATTCTTGAAACCTCCTCTGGATTATTTAAGACACTTACTACAAAATGAGTGCTATAAATAGTTGTTTAAGGAATAGCTGGGCAGTGGTGGCGCACGCCTTTAATCCCAGCACTTGGGAGGCAGAGGCAAGTGGATTTCTGAGTTCGAAGCCAGCCTGGTCTACAGAGTGAGTTCCAGGACAGCCAGGACTACACAGAGAAACCCTGTCTCGAAAAACAAAACAAAACAAAACAAAACAAAACAAAAAAGGAATAATCACAAAAAGGGTCTGTGCCTGTCCAGCACAGATGCAGATATTGGATATGCATGTAGAGTCCAGGCTTGACCACATGGCTTCGTCTGTTTTGGTTGAAATTGTAGTTACAGAATCTATAGATACAGAGGGGCCAATTATAAAATATATGACCAAGTAATCCTTTGCAATGTGAGTTTCTTCCTTTTTCTCCCTTCCCCATTCCTTCTCTTCCCACCGAGCTCTGCCCGCAACTCTTGGGGAAAGAATGCAGCAAGAGAAGATGGGTGCTGCTTGGAGGTGGTTTTGCTCCTGATTCCAAAAGTTGAAATATTCAGAGTATTCTAGCATTGAGGTGTTGTGAAGGAGACCAAAAGAAGTGAATCTGTGTCATTTCTAGACTGGGACGAGACATCCATGGTGGGGAGTGAAAAGGGGAGCTGAGAGGGCGTGGGCTCTAAGAACAGCAGTGATAGAGTCTGGCTTGATAGCACAGTCACCAAGAAGGGCAGGAAACCCCAGAGAGAAGCGTTTGTGTGCAGGCTGGTAGGATTGGTGACAGCTGGCACATATCCCACGTATCAGGCAGGACAGAGAACTTGAGAAAGCTACAGGACGTGACAGGAACACAGGAAGGGGACAGCATGTCTCAGCAGTAACCAGTGTGGACCAGGACTAAAGGTCTTCCTAATTCCATAGGCCAGCCCCCGATTCCCTTCACACATTATCTTGGCATTGAGGAGACTTCTGGAACTCCAGAAGAATATGAAGCTATTTTCCCACTAGCTGGGTGGGAAAAGGCTCAAAGTCAGAAAGCAAGGAAAATTATAAAGTCCTGTTTTTCATAGGTCTGAGTTTGTGCCCAGGTTTCACAACCTGGAAGTTGTCTAGTGGCTCGAGGGAACAGGATGCAGGTGTCCCAGGGCTGCAGGAGGTTGGTATCTGATTTTGGAGAGACAGTCTAAAGTCTCCTGGATTGACCGAACCAGCACCACAGAGAATAGACTTATCTATTTCTCTGCAAAAGCATAGGTATGTCAGCAAAGCAACACGTTGCTTCAGATCAAAAGGATGCATGCTTCTTGCTGCTAATCTTGCCATTGCTTTCAATAGCATGAATCACCTTACAGTTGTCATGACTTAAAGCAGTTTCTTAAGTAGCTTCACGTATGTTTGTTAGTGGAATGAATCCTATGGTGAGAATTGCTAAGACACACTGTTTACTTAACAAACAAGCAGAGGGAGGTTGGCAACTCTTCCTAAAAGGTAAAACTGATTCATCTGCCCATGTAGAGAGGATACTCATCTTAAAGTCACTTAAAGGAGAGATTTTGGCAATGGATACAAAGTGTCTTTCTCATCTGGTTCTTAATCTTTATGCCTTGCAAATAAGCTTGTTTCAGCCTGGTTGGATGATTCAGGATTTCCCCAGGAGTAATATGCAGCCAGTGTTCTTTTCAGCCTGTTTACTTAAAAAGAAAAGAAAAAAAATAATCTAGATTTGTTTTTGTTTTTTTTGAGAAGTTTTAAGTTTACAGAGGAAAAAAAAAACTGGACAAAACCTACAACATCTTACATTAGTGAGATACAGTTGATAAGTAATTGATGAGCCAAAATGGCCAGGTTATTAATTAAAGTTCATAGTTGTTGTGGTTTTCATTCTCGGTGTTGTACATTTTGTGTAGTGGCCAACTGTCCATCAGAATCATTTCGAGTAGTCACTGTTCTAAAAGTCATATATATATATATATATATATATATATATATATATATA
>NW_021604791.1:6269594-6279347 GCF_004785775.1 Grammomys surdaster
AACCAAGGATCTCCTCTCCCACCTATGCCTGACAAGGCCATCCTCCCCTACATATACAGCTGGAGCCATGGGTCCCTCCCTAAGTGTTCCCAGGCTGGTGGTTTAGACCCTGGGGGCTCTGATTGGAATAGTTGCTCTCCTCATGGGGCTGCAAACCCTTTCAGCTCCTTCAGTCTTCTCTCTAACTCCTCCATTGGGAACCCCATGATCAGTTCAATGGTTAGCTGTGAGCATCTGCCTCTGAATATGTCAGCCTCTGGTAGACCTCTAAGGAGACAGCTATATCAGGCTCCTGTCAACATGCACTTCCTGATATCTACATCAGCGTCTACCTTTGGTAACTACACATGGGATGGATACCCAGGTGGAATGGTCTCCAGATGGCCCCTCCTTCAGTTTCTGTCCCACACTTTGTCTCTAAATTTGCTCCCATAAGTATTTTGTTACTCCTTCTAAGAAGGACTGAAGCACCTGTGTTCCTCCTATTTATCCCTCCTTCCCTCGTCCCACTTCCCTCATCCCTCCAGCCTGAAAACCTCCAATTTGGTTTTATTAACCACACCACTCCAGAGATCATGGAAATCCAGTGGCTCCAAGCATTGTTTATGGACGGCATCATTTAGTGGTACTGGGAAGCCAGGCTCCACCCCTGAGCCACACCCCCAGTCTTTCATTGTATCTCTTTCAATCATGATCCAGTCTTTTTTTTTTTTTAAGATTTATTTATTTACGTATATGAGTGTTCTATCTGCATGTACACCTGAATACCAGAAGAGGGCATCAGATCACATTATAGATGGTTGTGAGCCACTGTGTGGTTGCTGGGAATTGAACTCAGGACCTCTTAAGCTCTGAGCCATCTCTCTAGCCCTCATGCTCCAGTCTTTATCAGCAGCCAATGGGATGCATTTCCGCAGCTGCGTGTGTTATTTTGCAGTCTAGTGGCTTTACGATGTATCAACGTTACATCGTAGCCCTAGGTTTTAGCAGAGTCCACACATGCACTCTCTCACCATGTGTAAGGATGCATTCTGACAGTATGAAATGACCTAGCTCTTCAACAGAAGCAGCCAGTACTAGAACACAACTTGATTTTTTTTCCCCTCTTGTGAACTAAATGTTTTTAGTGTTGTTCTTGAGACAGAGTTTCTCTGTGTAGCCCTAGCTGCCTTGCCTCTGTAGAGCAAGCTGTCCTCAAACTCAGAGATTTGTATCCTTTGTATCTTGAGTGCTGGGATTAAAGGCATGAACAATCACCACCCGGTCAGGAGCACAGTCTTAGTTCCCCTTGTGCAGAACATTTGATTACATCAGATGTTTGTTTACTCTGGATTTTTTTTCCTTCACAATCCCATTTTTCATCAAAAGTTTTTACCACGTCATTACTGGAGTGTTATCTTTCTAGGATTTATATCATCTTTCCAAGGGTGTAATAGCAACAAAACAGCAAAGTAGCGAACACAAAGCTTAGAAGATTTCAGCCGTTTCTGGAGCATGAAGACCATCACAGTTTACAAGCTAAAGGGGGCCTCTTGGGTGCCAGCAGGAATGGATAGGAGCTTACAAATTAATACAAATTAATGCAAGACAATTTTATACCACACTACTTTAAATGAGCAGATCCTAATTGCTTAGAATTTTTGTCCACAGTAGATGGAAGTCCCCAGCCAGCCCATGAAGTGCACATATCTAAAAAAACACTGTGAGAATGTTTTGCTCCTTTAAGCTACAACTGACTTTATCTTAAAGATAATAATTTTTTCAAAAAATCTCCTTTGGAATGTAAGCTTGAAGTTTTCTTTCCCCCACTCTTTATGGAAAGGCCCAAGGGGTTGGGCAACAGCAATTAGTTAAACAGGGTTTCCTCTGAACCGTGCAAGAATCAGCCTGATTCTCAGGGTCTGTGTCCTTGTTTGGGAGATTTTCCTTTGCATACATGGTTGTCAATGTTGAGGTCCTGTCCAGCCACTTCCCACAAAGGATGTACAGCCTCCAGGCTAAAGGGAAGCCAAGAGTAGAAACCTATAGAGGCTGCAGAAAGCTAGCTATCCAATCTGAGCTGTGATTCTGGAGCTCATTAAGTCTGCAAATGATTTTCTTCATGAGAATCCTGCAGCAGCTGCTTTCTAGGTACCAAGGCTATGAGACTGGCTGTTTGGTTTTAACAAGTGAGGAATAGCAGTCTCTCACATAGTTTAGAGGTCGTCACCCTGCATGATTTGCAAGTACAGTCAGTCCCCAGTATCCTGGATCCCAAATCCATACATTCAACCAACCCCAGCTTGAAAATGCTTTCAAGGAAAAATAAAAGTATATTTCCTGAAGATCTGCAGGTTTCACAGTTCCCTAAATGATGTAGTGTATAAAACCATTCATATAGCACCAGGGCTTCTGATGCCCACTTTAGTCCCTGGAGGTAACTGCTGTGAGGAGACACCATGACCATTGCAACTCCTAAAAAGGAAAGTATTGAATTGGGGGCTAGCTTACAGTTTCAGAGGCTTAGTCCATTCTCATCATGGCAGGGGGCATGGTGCCATAGGCTTTGGAACCTCAAAGACCACCCCTAATGATGCACCTATTCCAACAAGGCTACACCTATTCCAGCAAGGCCACACCTCCTAATCCTTCTAATCCTTCTCAATGGGGGCCATTCTTATTCAAACCACCATAGGACCATATACATACAGAGAGAAATGAGAATAAATCTTAAACAGTTTTAACGATTTGTTTATTTTTATTTTATGTTTATGGGTACTTTGCACGTGTTTCTGTGCACTACATGTGTGCAGTGCTTGTGGATGTTGAAGCATCTAGAACTGAAGTTACAGAGATTGTGAGCTGCCATGTGGGTGCTGGGAACTGAACGTGAGTCCTCTGCAAAAGCAATAAGCGCTCTTAACTGCTTAGCCATATCTCCAGTCCCAATAAAAAGAAATCTTAAAAAAAAAAAAAAAGAGTCAGAGGCTCTGGGTCTGGTGCTATTGTCCTTGTGTCTTGCTTGGAAGTGGGCATGGGCAAGGCTCCTCTAAGACAGCTTAAGGACTGTTGGTGCTGTCTTGTCTAATGGCTTAGGGAGGCTTATATTCTAAGTTTCTAGACTCTCCATTTGGGATTTAGTAAACAGTTCTCTATTGAGGTGCAAATGTTTTTAACATATAACAAGACATCTTTTTCTGAATGTGTTTTCATTTTTGAAAGAGGCAAATCCTTAGGTCATGGGAAAATAATTCTGGAGGTGGAGTTTGGAGCCTCAGGAAGCTGGTAAGAGAGATGGAATTTGGATAGGACCGTACTATGAATAGAAATAACCAGTGAGGATTTACCATGCACGAGCACTGGACCTGCAGCATCCTCGTTGTCTGACTTCATCTTCACAGGAATGCTGAGGGTAGGTGGAGAGAATGTGAGCTCAGACCGACGACACCCACAGCTTACTGTCTCTGTGAGCGCGGTTTCCACTTTTCCCTTCAGAAATACGACTCCGGGAAGCTTGCCCACAAAGATGAAACTGTCAGTAACCTTTGTTGTTACACTCCTAAAATATTTCATTAGCTTCGCCAGCTCTCTTAAGGCTCCTCTGGTCCCTGCCTTGCAGTATCTTGCCCTTTGTCTAATATTAATTAGCTCTTCCTCCTGAAAGATCTGTCTTAGACCAGACCACTCAAATCTCGTAAATATCACACACTGCCTTCCCCTTGGTGGATGCTACAAAAGCCAAGCTGCTTATCTTGGGATTAGCTTTTTCTGAAAATGTACTGCTTTCAGAAACATGTACTTTTGCCCAATCTTTCGACATTAATAATATTCTTTGAGACCACTTAAAACTACTCGATCTATTTTCCTACTGGCACTCAGCCTGTTTAATAGCCTGTGTTATCCTGGGTAACCAGCAAATCAGTCTCTTTCCTTGTAAAACTCTGTTTAGAGTTCTGTTACAAAGTATCTTTCTGAGCCTGGTGGTGCACATCTTAATTCCAGTAGTCAGGAGGCAGAAGAAGGGAGATCAATAAGTTGAAGGCCAGCCCTGGTCTACTGTGGGGAAAATTAGAGGCCGCAGCTGTGGAGTCCAGGAAGGCTTCCATGCTGCAGCTGGTCCCACATGCGGGAGGAACGTCTAATGTTCCAGAGGCCAGGAGCTTTGGTGGTGGCAGGCCCCAATGACACAAGGAAGTCCTTGGTTCCAAAAGGTTTATTGTCATGGCAGATGGTGGATGAATCTGGAAGTATACCCCGTAAAACTCAGGGCAGTTCCGAGTCATAGGGAGGGAGAAAGGGGGAGGATAGGGGGAGGATCTGGGGAGGATCTAGAGAGGATCTGGGGAGGATCTGGGGAGGCATGCTTAATTTGCTCCGCCCTCTGGCCTTCATTAGTATGTAAATCCCTAGGCCCTGAGGCCTCTAGTTACACCCTCTACCTGTTTACTTTGGGAGGGGCTGTAAATCTTTGGAGACTAGACTGCTTTTCAGGACCCTGAGTTCTCGGGGCAGGCCGAACTCCTGCCGGTTCTCACAGAGTCTCGGGGTTCTAGGCAACTGCCCAACCATGAATACCCTAACGCAGTCCCACAGTCTACATGGTGAATTCCAGGCCAGACAGGGCTACATAGAGACCCAGGCTCCAAAATAACAATAACAATGATGATAATAATATCAATAACAATAATGATAAATTTTGATAAATGATTGTGATAAATAATGGCAACAATATTAATAATAATAAAATTGGCAAAATCTTTGAGTGAATTATGTAGTTTGAATTTGAATGGTTTGAATGAAAATGGCCCCCATAGACTCACAGGGGAAGGCATTATTCGAGGTGTGGTCTTACTGGAGTAGATGTAGCCTTATAGGGAAAGGGGCGTCTCCAGGTGTGGGCTTTGTTTCAGAAGCTCAAGCAAGGCACAGTGTCACAAGGCACAGGTAGACTGCTGCCTGCCAGAGTCAGGTGTAGAACTCTCAGCTGCTGCTGCTCAACAGGTCTGCCTGTGTGACACCATGCTTCCTGCCCTCATGATCATGGGCTAGACCTCTGAACTGTAAGCCAGCCCCAATGCATACAGAGCAAAACCTTTTGTTTGAGACAGGTAGACAGCACCGACACCAGACACATACAACAGATGACACGCAAACCACAGGGGACATACAATAGGACAGACAAAAGACACAGTAAAAAGAGAATTCAAATTTGGGCTCCCTCTTGGTCTAAACCACTCCAAGTGGGAAAATCTTAGTATTCTGTAGTAGCTTTGATGCACTGTGCCTCAGCCATCTATTAGCTGAGCTTTGCTTTGTTCCAACACTACATGGTGGTCTTTGGGAGCCAGAATTTAGTAACAGTACTATTCTTGCTTCCATTTTATTAATGACAAATACTGCTTCCCTCTAACATTTGAAGTTACATGATATAGTCATTTATATTTTAGCCTAGAACCAACCAACCACATGGTATTCATCCCAGAGAAGCCTTAAAGTGGCTCCCTGACATTGGCTGTGTTTCCAAGTCTGCCAAAGCCAGGAGGGTGGCACTTTTCAAACACTTCAAGACCCACGGAATGTCTGCAAGCTTACAAAGTACAGTTCATCCCACAAAGCTGTCTACCCATTGCACTGTGTTCCTGACATCTGGGTGTGCCTCCCTGCCCTCTTACCCTGAAGGCTGTTGTTCCCAGATCTCCATTCCCTGCAGCCAGCTTTCCATACCCCTGGCTGCATGCCTACCCTATCTTGCAATCCCGCTCAGGATGCCCATCATCCTGGAAGTCCTAGCAGGACACACCTTGGCTATAGGAACCAGACAGGCAGGCAGAGGCATGCCGTTGTGAGGGGAAATGTTCTTTCATCCGGGAACACCTCCCACGTGGAAAAGGAAAAGTCTCACAAAGTCTGTAAGAACGGATGTCTCTAGGCCTTTTCCTGACAGCCTTTGGGATAGCTGAGGCTGCCAGGGGCCAGGGCCTCCTCAGCTGGGCTCTTTAGAACTCACAGCCTTCTGAAGGAGGAAAGAAGAGTCAGCAAAGGTTGGGGAGCTGGTCCTGACATGACCCACATTGCTTCCCTACTCAAATCGTGCAGGTTCTTACTGTGAATGGGTATGTGTATACTGCGAGGGGCCCAAATGAAGAAGTGTTACCTGCTCTTTTTACCAAAGTAAGAAACCTGTCCACAAGCCCATGGAAAGCAGCCAACAGCTGGTAAACCACTGCAGTTTCCCCATTTGGTGAAAGCCAATCTGACGTCTTCCTTCCATCAACTTATTCTAGCTCTGTAATCGGTGAGTTCATTTTGTAAAGTTTCAGTTGCCTACATTCAGTCATACTTTGAAGCTACTAAATAGAGAATCCCTGAGATAAACAGTTTGTAGGTATCTCATTGTCTGCTGTTCTATCAAAATAACCTCTCCTAATCACTCTCTCCTCCAACCTGGGACAGAATTTACCTTTGTAAATCATATACATTATCCATCTGTAAGTCTCTTAATATGATGTTGGTTAGCATTGCCCTTGTGGTATCAGAGTATTTTGTGTTTCAGGAAATCCTTATTTTACTTAATCATTTCCCCAAAGTACAAGAATGAGGTTGGTAACTTAAATGTGCTAAGGAGGATATGTGATATGCTCCCTTTAAACAAAAAGATAAACATTTTTAACTAAATAAGAAAAAAATTGCATGCATGTAGCCAGCATCTGCTATTTTGTGGGTTCTTTTTTTTTCCTTTTCCCACCCTTTCAAGCCCCTAACACTAGATAAGAGAGAAAAAAGGATAGAGGAGAAAGGGGGAGACATTATAGTTAGACTACTTCCCGATGAGTAGGGATATCGAGTTCCTTGGGGCAGGTTTGGTCTTTGCCGTCAGGATAGTTAATTTCTTCTTCTTTCTTCTTTGTGTATGGCTACTTAACAAACCTCGACCAACAGCAACCAACCAGCAACCAAAAGCCCTCACTGCCTCTCAGGACCCTAGCATTTATATACCCTCTGAAATGTCCCCAGAATTCCAAATGTCACACAATTGCAGAAACTACCACAGGTAAATCATGCCCCTGCTAGAGAAGCAAATCACGGTCAGGTGCTATGGGAAATCTGAAGCAGCCCCATATCCCACACCTGGGATTAAAAGGAAGACATATTCTTATATTTCTGTGGTTTTTAAGGAAACCAAAATTGTCACTACACATGCAGGATGAACTAGTTTATGCCCTTTTGACATAGCAGAAGGTCAATGGTCGCCTAGTGCTATGCCACAGGCCTGCCGTTCTTACAGCTTTGTCTTGTCATGGAGACTCTGGGACAATCTCAGACCATCGCAGAAAGGATGACTGACTAGACATGAAGATATTGGGGGCACACTAACAGTTTGCATTATAATGTTCTGTTGTAATGATAGCTATCGTGAATTTGAGGTCAGCTTTATCTACATAGTGGGTTCCAGGACAGCCTGTATAAAATTAATGATGATGATGATGATGGTGATGATCTTAAATTAAACTATCTCATATCTACTCACATATAGTAAAAATATACATGGTTTGGTACTCTCCTTAGTTTCAGACAGAGCCTTGGAATGTATCACCCAAGGACAACGGGGAATTACTTTTATAACAAACTGGTTGAGCTGAAACTAAGAAGCAACGCAAGAACACTTGTACTCTGTCTACAGTCCAGGCATACCTTAAAAGGACAAAAGATGCTCTGTCCCCTTTTCTAATGAACTTAACTCAGTAGCTTTCCATTGCCTTTAGGATGGAGACTAAAATAGTGAACCTGATCTCTGGTGCTCCAAGTACCTGCCTCCCATCCCCAGATCCCCCTGGTATCTAACAGATCTTTCTTTTAGAGCCATGTGGACATTCTCTCAGCCCGTGGTGTGCTCTCCCATCTGCTATGAAGGATTTACTAGACGGCTATGGGGAGTTCCTGAATCAGAGGACTTGCAGAGGGCCAGGGGACTAAGAGATGCTCCAGCGTGACAGGTGGGAACGCATCAGAGCACCTAGAAAGGGAGACGTCAGCTCCTACCCCTACAGCCCTCTACTCATGACCCAAAGTTTTGGACAATGGCCACTAGGCCCGGATGGCTAGGTTGCTTATCCTTTCACTAGGCCACCTTGAAGAAAAGTCACTTTTTTTTTTTTTGAACAGTCTCTTGTATAACCCTGGTAAACTGGAACTTGATATTTATACTGGGTTGGCCTCAAACTCAGAGAGATCTTTCTGCTTCTATTTCCCAAGTGCTGGAATTAAAGGCATGGGCCACCACACCCAGCCCCATAAACTTTGTTATTTGGGTTTTTTTTTTCTTTTAAAGATTTTACTTTTATTTCAAATGTGTGGTTACTTTGCCAATAACATATGGAACCGGAACTGGAAACAGACCACGTGCACTCATTCCCTGAGGTGGCCGGAAGAGGGGCTCAGACATGGTAGAACTGGAAGTGCAAGCAGTTGTGAACTGCCCTGTGAGTGCTGGACACTGAACCTGGGTCCTCTGCAAGCAACAAGTGCTCTTAACCCTGGAGCATCTCTCCAGCCCCCTTATTTGTTCACGTTATAGAGAATGGGGTTTGTGCTCAGGGTCTTGCACGTTAGACAAGTGCTGCCCTCAACCCCAAGCTATGTGCCATCCCCCCTCCCTGTGTAAAGCTTGAGTAACTTGAAGGTAACTCCTTGAAAGGATATTGAAGATGCGCTCCAAAGGGAAGAAAATCATCACAGGATGACCAGAAACTCAAATACATCTCTGAAACACACATGTCCACTCTACAGAATGCCTTGCTGTCCACTCTGCAATCACTTGGCCCTACTCAATGTATGGGTTCCAGTCCAGCTATCTCTTCATCAAAGAAAACCTCCCTCACTTTCCTAAGAGGCGGAAGCACTCTATTCTGTAATTTCACAACATTACGTCATAGCGTTATAACCATGGCTGTGTTACACTTATTTGTGACAGGGATGTAATGGAGATGAGCAGGCCATGAGAGCAGAACTGGCATCTGATTGGCTCGCTGTGCTGTACCTCCCACTCCTTGTAACAGTGCCTCAAAAAGCAGTCAACAAACGTTCGCCCGACAGAAAAACCAGGCCACACTTTCCTCATCGGTATTAATGATGCCATTTCTCCCTCCCAGCAAACACAGTACGGTTTCGTTCAAATTAGTGCTTTATTATATGAATTTTTCCATTTAATCTTTACAGCTCTGTGGAAGGACCTACTTTATATATAATGAACCTGAGACATAGGGAGTAAAGAAATTAGTTTAAGCTCAAAAGTCCAGTCAATGGCCCAGGAGGTGTACAAACCCAGGTCCCTCTGACAGCAAACACAGTAAAAAAATTATTGCTATAATACTGCCTCTCAACACCCTTCCGTACCCAGCTCTTTCACTGTAAAATAAGATTCTGAGTAAATTTGTCTACATGCAAACCTAGGCATGTCCCATAAAAATTAAAAATTTTAAATAGTAGTACATGGAGAGAACTAAATTCAAATACTCTAAGCAGATATAGTTTGTTAGAAAGTTTTTCATGCTTGCTTTTAAAAACAATGCACACAAAAACACACACATATACACACATATGCACACACATAAACACACACATACACACACATACACACATGCACACACAAACACACACACATGCACAAACATGCACACACACATATACACACACATGCACACACACATACACATATACACATGCACAATCACACACACATATGCACACACAAACATAAACATACACACATACACA
>NW_021604791.1:6279357-6308031 GCF_004785775.1 Grammomys surdaster
ATACACACACATGAACACACACAAACACACACATACACACATGCACATGTACATACCTACACACGTGCACTCACGTGCACACATACACACACTCCAAGAGACGGTCTTTTTATGGAGGAGGTCCTTCTGCTTCTGTGTCCCACATTCTGGGAACAGACACATACCGCATCATTAGCCTTTTCTTTTTAAAACGTATTTATCTTTCTGGGAAAGTATGTGACTGTTGCCCACTGCTCTTGAACACTCGGGTTCAGGCAATCCTCTCTCCCTTGCCTCCCCCAGAAGCTGGGATTATAGATGCATGCCACTCTTTTCTCTCCTTCTTGGTGAGTGGCTGTGAGCGTGGAGCAAGGCAGGAGAGACCAGTAAAGAAGTTAAACTAAGCTAGTCCCTAACAAGGACTACGAAAACCTTTCATCCCATCCAAAGAAGCTCTCCGCATCTCATTTTTGTAGGTGGTGAAGGGAGACGGACAAGGCCGTGATAAGAATGACCACGATGGCCAGGACTTTGTAGAGAAGGGCTGGAGACAGAATTCAGGAGGTAGCGGAGAGAGCAAAGGGTACACATGAGAGAGATGGAGCACAGGGCAGCAAAGGGGGGGCCACTGAGGTCCCAGTCTGAGAAGGGATAATGAGGCAGGCACTGCTTTCTCTTTTATTGCTGGGTGAAGTCCCCAAACTTGGTAAAGACAAGACCGCACACAGTGCTATCTGACGCTCACAGCGGTGTTTCTTGAAGTCTCATGTCTGGGAGGTGATAGGTAAGATGTAAACACCAAGGCTGGGAACAAAGTCTTCTTCCTCATGGTCTAGATATATAACTTGTGTCTGTCTTTGGTGGCTTGCTATAGTTAACGCACAATGGGTTCCGCCAGCTCCTTGATCCTAGAGGAACAATGTGCTTTCAAAGCAGAAGGCTTGACTTTAAAGACGTCCGGGTCGTAATAAATAAGGTGTGCTGGACTCCTGGAACAGGAGAAAATGAAACCAATGCGTGAGGAGACAGAAAAGGAACTGACATTTCCCGAGCACACCCCCGCCCCCATTCTAAGGAACGAACATATTGTCCCATTGAGATTTCAAGGCCTCCATTAAACCGATGAGAAAATGAAGGGTCAAAGATGCTATAAGCATGATCTAGGGTCTGCAAGCTGTCAGGTTCCAAAGGTTTTGCTCTTTTCCAATATATATATATATATATATATATATGGTTTTGTTTTTAACTTTAGATCAATCCCCCCCCCTTCCCCCCAAAGGTTTCCACCCTTTCCCATCTCACATTAACCTTAAATTGCAATACCTTGTGTGTGGATTAGCTAGCTCTTGGATTCTGTCAGACACCTGAGAATGAGTCGCAGCGTAAGATACAGGCCATTGAGCATCTCGGACAGGTTGATAATCTTCATGAACACGTTTGGACTTAGCTAGAAATATTGTTCTTTCACTAGGATTGGCAACTAGGGCAGCAGGGGCTACCTGTAGCAAACAAACAAACAAAATCAAAACAAAGACACAAGTGCCATCCCAGAATTACCCGTGCCTCCCTGTCTCCCTCTGGGTTCTCCACTGCAATCCTGCAGTCATACTCCCTGCTGATTCCCTTCCCTCCCCTCTTAGGCCGAGCAGCCAGGCCTTCCTCTGATGGAGAACAAACAGCTCTGAGCAACTTACCTCCGCCATCCCCACTCCACTGTTAGAGCCCCCCCATGCTGCACAGACTCTCTAAAGCTAAGTTGGAGCACACCACCCTCAGGTGTTAGCCCCCTCTGAGGAACCTTCATTTTGCTGACACTAGAGTAGGTTCCTTTCTGTATCTGCAGAACCTCCAAAAAATCTGTACCCCACATCTCTGACCTCATCTTTTCCCCCTCCCCATCAGGACACTGTGACCCCTGGCGGCCACACAAGGCCTCTGTTCTGGCTCTTTCTGCCTCCAGGACCTCTTCACTTGCTAGTTCTGCCTGAGACATCTTTCCTCAGTCTTGGCTGAGACAAATTTTCCACATCTCTAGACTCAAACCTCAGACCTTCATGAAGGAATTCCTGACCTGTAGAAACAGATCACCTTTTCTAATGGACCATTCTCCACAGTACTTATTTAATCTTCCTGTTTGTCTGTCTGAGACTATCTTACAAGCCTTCATGAAATACAACTCAACTTTGCCTCAAATCTGAGATCCTCCTGCCTCAGGGTCCTGAGCACATTTGTTTCACCGTACCTGGCTCGCTTAACCTTCCTCATAATATGTATCTACAGCACAAACTCATTTGTCTGTCATCTGCTTTGTCCATTGCAGTATGAACTGCTAAGGGGAGACTGTTTGCCTTATTACCTAATAGGTACCATATGAATACATGTCGCCTGACTATTCTCCTCTTGTCTGACTTTGAAAGGCTCGTCTTTCATGTTGTTTCTTTATTGGTAAAAATGAGAAGGCTGTTGCATAGCAACCAGCCAGTCCTCCCCACGGAGAGCAAAGACGCATACCCAGCTCACTAACTTCAAAGCCCACATACTTTGCCCTCAATGCCTCTGCCTTCCTCCTTATCATGCCGGTAGCCCTCCCTTCTGATCATAGAACACCTTGAACACTATCTTTTCTGATGATTTTGGCCTAGGCCTTGTTGAGGAAAAACAGCATCTTAGGAGCAATCAGAGAGAAAGCCCATGAGGGAGGCAGGGGTGGCTTACAGGACGGATGGGTAATTCACTCCTTTCTCTTTCATAGCATAGGCCCTCTATCTTAATCCTAGGGTGGGCCAGATCTACAATCCTTGGACTTGCAACAGCACTCAGGGTAGAGAAGGAAATCTTGGTTTCAATCTAGGAGAGAGAGAGAGAAAATGGTACGTAAGCGCATGTCCAGTTCAGCATTATAAAGTATGGTCTGAGCTCTTGACTGAGTTCTGATGACTCAACAGAAAAGGTGGGACTCCTTCAGTAATCCTGGACAGGGACAAATTCCATCTCACTCAAACTGGACTGTACGGGTTCTACGCCAGCTCTACACAGATTTAATTTTTTTTTTAAAGATTTATTTGTTTATTTATTATATATGAATACACTGTAGCTGTCTTCAGACACACCAGAAGAGGGCATCAGATCTCATTACAGATGGTTGTGAGCCACCATGTGGTTGCTGGGATTTGAACTCAGGACCTCTGGAAGTGCAGTCAGTACTCTTAACCACTGAGCCATCTCTCCAGCCCAACACAGATTTAATTTTTACATGGCAGGTATGGGGGAAACAGCCAGTGAGGTTACAGATTCACTCAGAAATCCGTGGTGATGCTGACCTTGGTGAGATGGCTCGGCAGCAAAAGTGCTTGTCGTACAAAGCTGATGACCTGTGCCCCATCCCCAGAACCCACATAAAGACGGAGAGAACCGGTTCCGCAGGGCTGTCTCCTCACCTCCACAAGTGTGCCGTGGCGTGGTTGCATATGCACAGGCTCTTGCACACATGCTCCAGCATGTGTGCTCACATGTGTGTGTGCACCCACACATAAGTAAAGGGATGGGATGAAAAAAAATTAAAAATAAAACATGCAGTTGGCCAAGAGAAGGGATGGCTGTATCGTATGTGTACACCTGAGAGAGGAGACTGTGTCCTAATTTTTTAACCCTTTGAGGAAAAGGGCTTTCAACATCACAGATCGTCACAGTGAAGGACATTTGTCTAAGCTCCTCTCTTCTAATTGGAAAAAGTAAGAAAAGTAGTAAAAAGCCAAGAAGAAAACAGCAGCATGTGTCTCTGCGTGTCTCTGTTAGGCAGCTAGTCAAGAGTTTGGCGAGCTTGGGGGGCTTTGGGTCAGGACCCCTCCGTCATAGTTGATAGACTACAACAAAGGACTGAAAGGCTCTCATTTAGGGATCAGAGGAATTAGACCTGAGTCCCTATTTCTGTCCCTGAAGAGACATGATGCCAGAAGGCCATTAATGAATAACTCCCCAGACCTGAATCCGGGAGCCATAAACCTGATAGGATTAATATCGAGCAAAAGTCTCTCTGATGTGGATCAAAGACAGACTATTATTACTGCCTCTCGTCAGAGTTAAGTGACACAGGCTTGCTTGTTTGATTTCTTAAATCAGGACAGTGTCTCTCAGAAAAAGGTGCTCATTCTAAAGACTATAGAAAGTAGAATAAAGCCTGCATGAAATATAAAAGGCAGTGGTCTCTTTGGCCACAGTCTGTTCTCAGCCCTTGAAAGTGTACTGTATTTTTCTTTCCTTCCTTCCTTCCTTCTTTTTCTTTTTTTTCTTTCTTTCCTTTTATTTATTTTATGTGTATGAGAATTTGTCTGCATGTATGTCTGTATACCTCAGTCAGTGTGTGCCTGGTGCCTGAGGAGGCCACATGAGGGTGTTAAATCCTCTGGAATAGGAGTTATGGGTGGTTGTGAGTTACCATGTGGGCATTAGGAATCAACCCTGGACCTTCTGCAAGAACTGCTCTTAACCACTGAGCCATCCTTCCAACTCCAAAACTGTAGTTTATTTAATAAATGCAGTCTGTCTCCCACACTACATTATCTGTGTCCTGTTTGAGCTCTTCAGAGATGACAGACACCAGAGAACTAAAGGATCATGACACCACCTCCAACAGATGCGGGAATCTTTTTTCAGTATCTAGATTGTGGAAACTTGCTCAAATTATGAGCTCTGTCTATTCACACTACTTGTATTTGGGTTTGGAGGCAGGGGACGGGGAGCTGATTCAGTGGTTAAGAGCATTTGCTGTTCTTAGAAAGGACCAGGGTTCCATTTCTAGCTCACACATGTGGTTACAGCTACCTATGGTTCCAGTTCCAGGAGATCTATTGTCCTTTCCTGATCTTCTCAAGCACCAAGCATGCAAGTGGTGCAGATACAGACACGTAGGCAAAATGCTCATACACGTAATAAGATAATATAAAAATGAACATTTATTTTTTACATAATAATATTTAATATTAAAAAAGTAAAGTAAGTCTAAAGTTAAGAGTTCGAAGTGGGGTGTAGCAATCAATGGCAACAAAACAGCACTTTAATTGTAGGCAGAAAGAGTAGTAAACTGTTCTCCAAGTTTGTCCTTGTGCTGTTTAAGTGAAGACGACAAGGGTGAGTCGTCAAGTGTCCGCATTTTACATGCATTCAGTAATGTGCTCCCCGCCTGGCTCACCATTTCCATCCCTGCTTCGCTAATGGAAGCACCAAGACGCTGGAGGCTTGATAGTGTAAGTTTATATAATTAGGAAATGGCAAAGCTGCGATTCAAACCGAAGATGCTGCGTGTCTCAACACCATCAAGACCTAATTAAGCATTTAAGGCACCTCGTGTGAGTAGGGCTTTGTCTGCTATAGGGCTAGGGGAACTGAAGGAGTAAGTCTATCACTGCCTTTAATTAAGTCTTTCAATCAGAAGCAGGTTAAAACAATCACTCATTAGTCAATTGCATAAAACAAAACACGACAAAGAGTCGAAAGACAGTGGATTCTAAGCTTTGTGTGGAATTCAGAAGGCCTGCAACAGTCAAAACGTAAGTGAAAGCGTGAACGAAAATTATCTCTTTTTTTTTGGAGGGGGGGTGTTTCGAGACAGGGTATCTCTGTATAGCTCTGGCTGTCCTGAAACTCACTCTGTAGACCAGGCTGGCCTCGAACTCAGAAATCCGCCTGCCTCTGCCTCCCAAGTGCTGGGATTAAAGGCGTGTGCCACCACCGTCCAGCTGAAAATAATCTCTTGATGGCTCTATTCTCTATTGGTTTGTGTGTGTGTGTGTGTGTGTGTGTGTGTGTGTGTTTTAAGATTTATTTATTTATTTTATGTATGAGAGTACACTGTAGCTGTCTTCTGACATATCAGAAGAGGGGATCAGATCCCATTACAGATGGCTGTGAGCCACCATGTGGTTGCTAGGAATTGAACTCGGGACCTCTGGAAGAGCAGTCAGTGCTCTTAACTGCTGAGCCATCTCCTCCAGCTCAGTCTGTATGTTTAATAAAGGAATAAAATGATAATTTTAATTTGTAGTAAATTTTAAGCTATTAATATAAAACTGGATGCATACTTAAGTGTGAATATTTAAGAGAATTTGGTCTATTACATGTATAATTGAGGAACTGAGTGAAGATTGTGGCTTTATTTTTTTTTATTATTTTATTTTATTTTTATTTTTTTGGTTTTTCGAGACAGGGTTTCTCTGTGTAGCCCTGGCTGTCCTGGAACTCACTCTGTAGACCAGGCTAGCCTTGAACTCTCGAACTCAGAAATCTGCCTGCCTCTGCCTCCCAAGTGCTGGGATTAAAGGCGTGCGCCACCACCGCCTGGCTAAGATTGTGGCTTTAAATAAAGATTTTTGTGTTTATTCTTAGAACATTAAAATTAAAACAAACAACAACAAAACCCCTTCATTTAGAACTGTTGAAATGAACCTGCTCAGAGAATGGAGCTCAGAACCTGGGTTCAACTCCTGGCATTCTCAAAGTGGCCTGTTTTTTGTTCTTTCTGTATGGGGGGGTGGGGGGGGTGGGGGGGTTGGAGGGGTGGGCGGGCGGAAGAGGGGGAGTTCCACCTACAATGCCCCTGCCACCAGTTGACACGCCTCCTGGCCATAATGGGCTGTAGCCTCAAACTGTGAGCCCAAGTAAACCCTCCCCAAATTTGCCTCTTGTCTTGTATTGGGCCACTTGAGAAGTAACCGGCACAGAGTGCCTGCGTGGTAAAGTCAGCCACTTACATTCTTTGGAGGAATGTAGTTAGGATCTGTGCCTTTGGCTATGGAGAGTCGCAGAATCCGGGGAGAAGGATCAGAGAAACGAAGAGTGCCTGGTAAGTTCTCTCTGAGGGGGTGATATGCAAATGGAAACAAAATGTGACCTTTGCTGTAAGAACAGAAAAAACTCATCGCTACAACCAACCTGCAGGTATGCACATGCTCTTTTCCCACATGCATGAGAGGCTGGGGTTTGTTTGGCTTTGTTTATCGGATTGCTGTTTCTCACTTATCCATAGTGTGAGATATATTTTATGCGTCGCAGCATATGCAAATTACTTGTATGCACAAAACAAAATTCCAAGACACTGCTTCTATGCCTCATATTCTGATTAAATTCTTCAAAAGTTTGATTTCACTAGAAAAAAAAAACCTAGAATTATACGTCCCATTTTGGGTGGGTTCTGACCTACTGTCTGCAGAAAAAAAAAAAACTCACTTTTTACCAACACCTCATTTTAGTTCCCTGAAATAATTAGTCTCCTCAGTCCCCACTGAGGATGCTCTGTGGACCATTCTCCTCTGTAGTGTGGTGTGTGATAGCCCTTGTCTTAACTTCCAGCCGCCAGGCCAGTTATCACAGGCTGTATGCCCTTTCTCTGATCAAAGATTTACCAATCAACCAGCAAATCTACAAACTTAGCAAGGAAAAAGTTTTTCTCAAATAAGTGGTGACTTCCTAAGGAAAGAGAGCTGTAGGTCTTGTTATTATAATTAAGATAATTACATGCATAAAATTACTCTAATTTTATGCATTAAAATTAAGAGGTTTCTAAAATATCCACACACTGTTCAACAATCAGCATTAATCTGAGGGTATTTTTTATCAACCCCAAACCAAAATTCATATACTCATACAAAGACCCAGAATAATCTAAAATGATCATGAATACGAAGAACAAAATTCAGAGGCAGTTCACGATTTCAAAATCTCCTAAAAAAAAAAAAACCAGTGACAATGGTGATTGTGTGCTATTGCATAAAGATATTTAGAACCTGGAGTAGGGTTGGCAGAAATAAAAGTTTGCACTTCTAGTCAACTGGCTTTTGACAAGGATATGAATTGCTCAATGTATGTTTGGGTTTGATTTGCTAGTATTCTGCAACGCATGCACAGATGTGCCTATTTACAGGGGACAGTGGTTTTGTAGCTTTTACATTGTATACTTGATTTTTCTGGATGCTGTAGATTATACAAGCAGGAGGCATCGTACCAGGCTGAGAGACTCCTTCTCTTATCTAACACAGTGAGAAGCTGTACTGTGAATTTTTGCTCCAGCACACCCAGTCAGATGCGACTGCCCCTGCTGGTCCTCCAACCACCTGCACCTGCTACAGACACTCAACAGTTTTACCCACTGCTTTTGGACATGGACGGCCACGTCCACTCAGGCTCAGACTCACGCAGACTAAAGCTGTGACACTTAAACGAGATCAGGGATTTCTGCAGAGCTTAAGATACTCCACCTATTTGGCAGATACTGTGTTTTGAATCTGTTGGGCTTGGCCAGCTTCTGGATCCGTTTGGAAGGCCGGGTAATCAGCGCAGGAGGAGAGATCTCCCAGATAACAGACTCTCTTCCACAGCTGTAGTAATATTGAGCTCTGCAAGTAGCAGGAGAGAAGAAAACAGTGACATGTGAATTCAAATTATGACAGTATTCTCCAGCCTCGATCCCCAGGCTTAGGAGAGCAGACAGGAAGCTTACAGGTGTGCTACTGGGTAATTCTCCCCATGGGGAAGAAGTACGTTGTTTTAGAAATGGTTACAGGGGTTGGAGAGATGGTTCAGCAGTTAAGAGCTCTGACTGTTCTTCCAGATGTCCTGAGTTCAATTCCCAGCAACCACATGGTGGCTCACAACCATCTGTAATGGTGTATCTGAAGATGGTGTACTCATATACATTAAATAAATAGAACTGATTACAACTGTCAAGTTTTCAGTTAGTTTCTATTATTTTACTCTAAATCAGGTAGTTTTCCTGTGTATCTTCCAAAAGGATAAAAAGGTATACTGATGAAAGGAGATGGTTATCTGTTTTTAAAGCCAAATACTTCTAGGAGTGGTGGTGCACACTCGTAATCCTGTGCTCAGGAGGCTGAGGCAGGAGGATTCCATTTGAAACCAGGCTAGGCAAGACACACACACACAAACACTCCATTGGAAGAAAGAAAGAAAGAAAGAAAGAAAGAAAGAAAGAAAGAAAGAAAGAAAGGAAGGAAGGAAGAAAGAAAGAGAAAGAAAGGAAGGAAGGAAAGAAGGAAGGAAGGAAGAAAGAAAGGAAGGAAGAAAGAAAGGAAAGAAGGAAGGAAGAAGGAAGGAAAGGAAGGAGAGAGGGAGGAGGGGGGGGGAAAGGAAGGCAGGTAGGTTTGCAGGCTTGCTTGCTGGGAGAGTATCATGTCCCCATGTCCTTTTCTCAGCCCTGTAGTGGTGGTGTCCGTATGGTGTGGAGCAAGGCTGACGACTCTGTCTGTGAACCTACATGGGATCCCTTACTTCAGATGGACATACGTGATGTGCTCAGTGAGAGAGAATGTCAGATTTACAGTGCACGCCAAGCTACCCTGGCCATGCTTCCGAGTGTTCTGTGACAGGACATGAAGACGTCGTTGGGGGACTGTACCGTATGCTAACTGAGACAACAGACTATGCTGAGCTCCTTATCTGTCTGATGTCTACAAATTCACGCTTTGGTGGGTCTCTCGATGAGCAGGTGGGAGAGGGGGCAGGGTCCACCACCAGAGAAGAATTCGCTAAGATGAAGCGAGCACTGGAAGCCACGGATCTCACTGTCTTTTAGAAGACCGTGTGCTCCCATGAAGTTTTTCTCCAGTGGCTTTCTTCTCGCCTGTTCTCAGTTAAACTCTGACTTTTGTGGTTTTCTGGAGTGGGAGCAGGAACTAGATGGGGAAATACTGAAGACGGTTGGCAGCTTAGCAGACCACACACTCCATCTGGAGTTAAAGACGGGGTGGCTCCTGTGAGCAAGAGAGGAACTGCCTTCTCTGTTACAACAGGATCAAAGATTCCAAAGAGAGAGACAAACTTGATTTGACCAAAATGTCACTGATGACTGACTATACCCACACTACAGCCTGCTTGTGTGACTTGGTCTTGGAGGGGGAACACAAAGGAGCAAGTGTCCTCTGAGGACAGCAGAATTGTTAGGAAAACTTAGGAGTGTAAGGAATGGAGTCTCATCAGATGAAGACTTAGAACTGACAGGATTCATACATTCCTATATGCTCAAAACAGAGGACACGAGGTTCTCTTATACGGACAAACCAGAGGCCCTCATATGAGAACTCAAAGAACCCTTTGAACAGGGCCTACTTAAAAAGCAAAAATGAAATGCATTCTCCTTATCCTGACACTAGAAGATAAGTGCAGCTCTCCCCCTCCAGTTTCCTCCAGGAAACTTCTTTTTGCAGCTAACAGAGACAATCACAGAACTGGCCAAAATGCCAAACCCAAACCCAACTGACACACCTACAATGAAATTCCAGTGCTTGGGGCTCAAGGGACATTATAGAAGATGAAAGACTGTGTAAGCCGGATGCCCAGGCCGTCTGCTGTGAGGCTGTGCCTTCTGAATATGACAGAGAGGCTGTCCATGACATCTCAAAACTGTGGTAACCTTAACAAGAGCTTCCCAGTGACATCGCCAGCTAACATGTCAATGTGTATAGAGGAAATCTCACAAAGCCCGATCCCTAAATGAAGACCTTACAGGAGATGGGGAATCAATCTTCGGATAAGCCTCCTGATAAGTTACTCAACCCCAAGAACTCCAAGATGTCAGCCCTAAATACAAAACATATATGAACTATTTTGTAAGGAGCAGGCCCTTAAACAGGACCAACTCCATTTTGTAATAGGAAACTTGTAGAGACTAGTCTGACACTTGTAAAGGCAAGTCTGGAAGTAAAAGTTGTGCTGTGATAACCAGCTGTGATGAGGTCAGAGCCTGGCGATAACAGACACAAGTGGTTATCTGCTGTGCACATCAGCAGTAAGGCCAAATCCAACATAAAAAGAGGAGCCCGATCAGAGCACTTCATTCACACTTGTACCCATGACTGGCTAACGTGATCCTCTGAACAGAGCCTCCTCAGCACCCGGTCATCAAAGAGTTAACCAAGAGACCTACACCTCCAACTTCGAGGTCAAACCCTGACTTCAAGAGAGAGACAACGCCCCCAGCTTCGTGGTCAAGCACCCTATGAGGTCAAATTAGCAATAGAACTATCTGAAAGCTGCAGCCTGACCCCGCCTTCCTGAACTCCGGACCCGTAACCCAAAACCATCAAAAGGACTCAGGTTGTATAATCCATGAATGAATGATGTATTTATTGCTATGCTTATTTCTTTGGTAATTAGCAATTTATTATTTGTGTTCATTGTGCATATTGTTAGAGGTAATGCATAGGAAATGTGGCAATATCTTGTTGTAGCAATAGACTTAACATTGATAATAATATGTAGCTTGCTGTGCATTAAAGAGTAACTGAATTCCAAAACCTCTGTTTCTCTGGCGTACTCTCTCTTCTCTCTCGAGGAGCTGATGATCTCACAGTCAAATCCAGTATATGATCCCTGAGTGGAGCAGGACCTGTTGCTCCTCTCCCCTCGGGGGATTCTAACCCCTTATCAACAGCCTGCTGGTAACAGATAAGAGTCCATGCTCGCAACAAACTTTTAAAGGACTCATTGGGCTGTAGTCACATCTATTTATTATTCCAAACATATATATGAGGCCATACATTTGAGAGGGAGTAGGGGAGGGACATGGAACATTTAAATGAACTGAGTGAATCTGGAGGAAGGAAGTGGTCTTCTAAGTTCTCAGTAGACATGTGTACATTTAAGTTCAAATATTTTTTTTTAAAAAGATTGTCTTTTGTTTTTGATTTTTGAGACGGGGTCTCACTATATAGCCTAGAATGGCCTGGGACTCACTGTGTAGACCAGTCTCCATAGGGCTTCAAACTCACGGAGACCTGCCTGCTTCTGCCTCCACAAGGCCTGGATTAGAAGCATCTGCCACCACACCGGGCTTAGACTAGAGAATCTGATGGTGCATGAACGCAGTAACTTGTGAAGACAGTGGATCAGCAGCTCAAGTGTGGGGAACTTAGTCTTGAATATCTAAAATCAGACAGAGATTCTGCCAGAAGGAAGCCACACACAAAACACTGACACTAGCTGGGTGCTGTGGCACGTACCTTTAGTCCTCTCACTGGGGGAAAGGGGTGTGGATTTCTGAGTTTGAAGTCAACTTGGTAGATAGAACAAGTTCTATGACAGCCAGGGCTACATAGAGACCTTATCTTAAAAGAACAAAAAAAAGCAGTTAAGGCAAAACCATAACCCTAACAATTTATTTTGTCTAAATAAATGGTGAAAGCTACATATATGTGAATGTATGTATAATTTATTTATTTATTTATTTAAATAAAGTCTTGCTATGTAGCCCAGGCTGGCCTCAAACTCTGCATCCTCCTGTCTCAGCTTTCTGAGTCCTGGGATTACCCGGAGTACACCACTGCATCAACTAATCTTTTTTTTTTTTTCTTGAAGAAAATTTTGGAAACTTTTAAGAAGGTCTAGCGATTGAAAAGATTAAAGTTTCCTTTTCCTCCCCCTCAACCCATTCCAAGTCTCTTCCAGCGTCTTTTCCTTTTGGACCTGCAGAGGAGAAATGGATTTGTCATAATTTTACCTTGAATGTGTCTCTAGAAGGTGGTAACCCCCCCAACAGTCATTGTGTCTTACCTCACTTTGTCCCTACAACAGATGTCACAACATTTGCTGAATTATACTTAGTGATAATATGTTAAACAAATATGATGGGAAAATGCCACTTGCTGGAAGAGATGATGACATTAACCATGTATAACTGACATTCTCTTGTTCAGACAAATGAGACAATTTCCTTTGGGGATTTTGAAAAACTGTTTAAAAACTTTAAAAACAAACAAACAAAAACACCGATGTGTGCAGCCTACACAAATGACATTCTGAAACAATGTCATCTTCATATTTCAGCCAGCATTAGGTTGGGAAGGAGCCCTGTGGTCGTGGGAGGGTTTTGTGTGGCAACCTCCAACCGGGGAATTCAGTGAACCTGAGGTAAGTAGAGAGAGATAAAATTTTGGAGGCCTCAAATGACAGGAAACAAAACCCTTAGTAGAAGATGTGTTTAGGGAAGGACACCCGGGGGGGAAACACAGAAGCTGTTTGGGAACAGCAGGCATGGCAGACAGGACGGAAACACAGACAGAAAAGATCCAAGACCCCCTGAGAGCAGCAAGAGGAAGGGCATGGCCAGTCCTCTGAGGACAGATTTCACAGATGTTTTCAACTCCTAAAATGACTCTCAGAAAACAGTTTGGATATATGTTTGCCTGGGGAAGACTATTTCTCCAGTTCCTTAGTTGCTAGTAGTTCTTTGTGTAGGTTTGAGACCTCATGTCCACCCACCTCACCCCATTTCCATCCACTTTAGCAAGTCTATTGTTGTCCTTTGAGAAGCCAAAAATTTAAAACAGAGCAAGTTGGGGGATATAGGAGGGTTTGGAGAGAGGAAAGGGAAAGGGAATGATGTAATTATATTAATTATAAATCTCAAAAAGATAAAAAAGTATTTTTCTTAAAAAAAGGAAGTCCTTGACTTGAAAAATTAAGAGTTTCTATAAGAATTCCTGAAAGACAGCTTAAGAAGATGTTTTCTTAGCTATAAAGAGATCCTGGGGCCAGATTTGTGGTTCAGTGATAGAAACCCTTGCTTAAAATGTCCTGGGTTTAATGCCCAGGACCAGGAAAAAAACAAAACCAATAAACCTTTAGTTTTTCTGTTCGTTTTCTGTGTATAAGTGTTTTTCCTGCATGCATGTATGTGTATCAAGTGTATGCCTGGTGCCCACGGAGATCAGAAGAAGTTGTAGAATGCCCTGGAACTAGAGTTTAGGATGGTTGTGAACTACCATGTAGGTGCTGGGAACTGAACCCAGGTCTTCCTGCTGTAGCATTGAGTGCTCTTAAGCACGTAGCCTTGTCTCCAGCCCCTCAAAATAAAATCCTTTAAGCAGAAGGTGAGATGCATGTGTAGTACAAGCCTGAGGACCTGAGTTTGGGTCCTGTGCCCACATAAGAAAGTGGGAACAGTTCATTCACACTGCCTCCTGCCCCGGCACTAGGTGGGGCTGAGACAGGCAGGTGCCCTGGGCCTTGCTGGCAACAAACCTAGTCCCAAGTTCAATGAGAGACACAATTTCAAAGAAATAAAGTGGGGAGTGATAGACAGGACACCTGAGCTCCTCCTCTGTCCTCTGTACAGACACACAGGCAACCCCCCAACCCATGTGAGCATAACATACACACACATTTAAAAGCCCACTTAGATCAAGGCACTAGGAAATAGAATAAAAATCTTCAAGGCTGCTGTTAGAACTGATCTTGTTCCAGAAAAACTTGCCTGTGGTATTGTTAGAAATACGCTTGGGGTTGTAAAGAAAGAGACCACTATTCCAACTGAAGTGTTGACAAGGCTCTTGCTCAAAGGGGTGTGCCCAGGAAGCACAAACACACCAAGACAGGAAGTACCCAGGAAACACAAACACACCTGGACAGGAAGTGCCCAGGAAACACAAACACATCAAGACAGGAAGTACCCAGGAAACACAAACACACTTGGACAGGAAGTGTCCAGGAAACACAAACACACCAAGACAGGAAGTACCCAGGAAACACAAACACACTGGGACAGGAAGTGCCCAGGAAACACAAACACACCGAGACAGGAGTGCATTTGATTTTTATTCTAATGTGATGTCTGTGTCTTTTCCCCGTTGGCTGGGGTCCGACCTCACAGTCTCATTCAATTGTCTAGTCAGGAAAGTATGGATGCACAGGAAATGGAGGAAGGGGAAGGAGTCACTTTGAATAAACTAAAGTTTACTCGTGGAAGGATTAAAATATTTGCAAGTCTTATAAGGTGGGAGAGACAAAAATATCTTAATTCCTTGTCCTAAATAAAAGTTGTTACAGTATTTAATAGAAATGATTCATATTTGCTTACAGTATGAGACAGTATACCACCCTATAGCATAGTAAATTTGGATTCGAGGTTCAACAGTTCACAGCTGATGAGAGAGTCTGGCTCTAAGTTTGTTTTCCTTGTGGAGTCCTGATGAAGCACTCTCACGGTTTGCCGGCACCAACCTGTTAGGGACATAATGTCGGGAGACCAGCCTGGGCTGAGCAAGGTCCTCAATCCTCTTGCTCAGCGGAGCTTTCAAAGCAGCCTCAGAAACAGGGCGAATGGGATCTTGATTTCCCCAAAACAGCCTCCTGTTAAGGAAGCAGAAAAGTGGGATATGGTTTTAAATAAAATCCTGATGACAAGCAACTCAAAGATGGCTCTTAATGCCTGTATGAATTTGCCTTCAAGGACATTCTTTCTCTTTTATAATTTTATTTTATTTTTTTACATTTTATTTATGCGTGCTAACACACATGCCAATGGTGTGAATGTGAAAGTGAGGGCAACCGCAGGGGTTCTCTCCTTCCGCCATTTTGGTTCTGGGCATCAAACTCAGGTTGTCAGCCTTAGCAGCAAGTGCCCTCACCCACTGAGCCATCCCTCCATCCTCATCTCTCTTAGAACTTTATAATTTTCCACACACTAGAGAGAAATAAGCAATGAACATTAAAATAAAAATGGAGTTAGATTGCCTCGTCTATTGTATTTAAGAGCAAATGGTAACCTTGGACCAGTGGGATGGCTCAGCTGGTAAAAAGGCAATAGCCACACAACCCTGGCAACCTGAGTTGGAACCCTGGATCCCACAGTAAAAGAACGAACTGACTCCCAAAAGTGTCTTCTGACCCCCACACACACACAGACACACACACACATGCACACAGACACACACAGACACACACAGACACACACAGACACACACAGAGACACACACACAGACACACACACAAAGACACACACACACACACCCCACCCACACACACAGAAAGGGAGAGAATATAATAATCATGAAATTAATGATTAAATTAAATAAATTAATAGGTTAAAGAGAACCTATTAGAGATAAGAGTTCAGTCTTGCCATGATGGAGTTAGTATAATTTGTAGTCAGGTTGGGCATGCCAACATCTACACAGCGCTCCCTTTTGGGGTGAAAGGCTGTATCAGCAATACAATGAAAGAGTAACAGAATAACGTTAATTGCAACTGTTTGTTGAACAGTTACTGTGTTGTGTGTGCCGGCCCATGATGAGTGGTTTAAAGACACCTACCACATTTAGTCCCACTAGCCCCTGTGAAACAGGTATCCCAGCTGTTCCAGGCTGAAGAAGAAAGGAGAAACCAGCACAGGTTGCCCTTGAGAAGGTGCCACAGGAAGAGGTGAAAGGTGTGGACAAGCCAGGATCAAAGCTCACAGCCTGCAATTGGGAATGGGATCCATCACTTCCTAAACTAGGTAGGTTTGCATCAGAGTGGAAGGAGATGTTGGGAGATGAACGCAGAGGATCAGGACTTCAAGATAATCCTGGGCTACATAGAGTATTGGAAGCCAACCTAGAAGACTTGAAACCCTGTCTCAAAATAGTAAGAGAAAATCCAAGAGACGTTGAGTTTGGTAATTCGTCTGTAGATAACAGAATTCATAACAGAGAAAAAGATGAAGCTGAACTGAGTTGAAATCATTTGCTCTGTGAAAGACTCTTCTAAGAGAAGAAAAAGACAAACTCAGACCGGAAAGACAGTATTTACCTGATAAAGGACTAGTTCTCAGAAAATACAACAAGCACTTGAGATTAACTAAAAAGCAAGGACTCCAATTAAAACTTGTCAAGAATCTCTGTGAGTTCAAGGCCAGCCTGGTCTATCGAGTTAGTACTAGGACAGCCAAGGCTATACAAAGAAACCCTATCACAAAACAAACAAACAAAAAAAAATACCCAACAACAACAACAATAACAAAACCACCACTGGAAACTTGTCAAGAGTTCTAAACAGATACTTCATCAAAGGAAATATGCAAAGAAGGCTGTAAAACATGTTCAACATCCTGCCATAAGGGAACTGCACATTAATACAGCTACGATTACAAGCCTCTTTGAATGGCTAAATGCTAAAAATGCTGATGATACCAAAAGCTGACAGGAATATGAGAGATAGCAGGGACTCGAATCCAAGAGGGATCCAAACAGAAAACGGTCCAGACACACTGGAAGAGACTCTTATGTTCCCTTTCAACGCTAAGTATACACTTACCATCTGATTCAAAAACTGTACTTGAATCCCAGACACTTACCGCAGCTAAAGTTAAAAGACACCAAAACTCGTACATAACTTTTATAACAGCTTTGTTCATAATTGCTAAATATTAGCACCAACCCTTCTTATAGGTCCATTGATAAACTGAGGTTTCTTCACAGAGGAGTGATACTGGGTTCGTTGGGATATGTTCAAAGGAAATGAGATTTTAAAACATCGACATACATGGACAGGCCTGGAATGTCCTTTGCCAAGTCAAACAAGCCCCTGTGCAGTCGTACCTCAAGATTCCATCTGTATGACATGCCAGAGAAGGCAAAACTGTAGAAACGGAAAGCAACTTGGTAGCTGCTGCGGGTTCGGAGAGTGGGAAGGGAGGGAAGGAAGGACAAAGTGGATTTTAGGGCAGTGAACTATTCTGTTTCCACTATGCACTTGTCAAACCCCACAGAACCACAGGACATGAAAAGTAAACTTTAGGAATGTATGGATGTTGGCTCCTCAATTGTAACAATTAACCCCATTACTAACAATGTAACTACATTAACAGGAACACTGAATAGCAGGGAGACTGGAGGAGAGCAGTAACTACACTCAATTTTCCTGCACATGTAAAACTTCTCTAAAACGTACCAGGCTTTACTCAGGAGCCAAAGAAGGAAAAAAGGAAGTCCTTTAGTCAAGTGTGAAAGACTGCAGTCTGGGCTGCTGCAGACCCAGAGAACGTCCTGGGAGAAGGCTTCAGGTCTAAACAAGAGGCTGCCAAAGTGGACTTTAGGATGGACGCAGGAGTTTCAAGGGAGTCAGAGTCGCACCTGGCGCAGTGTTTCTCAAAACTTTGTTTATAAGAAGCATCTGGGGAGCTTCTGAACGCTCCCAAAACTCTACCCCCAAACTAATTTAATCAGATTTCTGGGTATGGGATCCAGTCTTTAATCAGTATCAAAGTTCCCTACATGATTCTAATATTCAGACAAATTCGGGCACCACTGACAAAGGTTATCCTTTCATATGTTGAGTCCCCTTGGGTTCACAATATTTCAAAGGGAACCCAGGTAAGAAGAGATGGCAGCTGCACCTGAGATTCAGGTGTTATGGCCAACTAAGAATAATATTTATGTCATCAATGAGTCAAGCACAGTCACTGCAAACAAAACCATATAATATTGCCTTACCTATCTGGAGTTCCCCATTGCTTTTTCGGTCTTGCAAGATCTTGAACTCTTTTTCTAGAATAAAAACTAACAAAAATACCAGCTAGTTAATTCAGAGCATGCTTAAGAAATATTTTTACAACAGATGACTCCTAGTAAAGACATTTTGTCTGGGGAGGGGTAAGTGGGACAGTGCATATTTGGGGCATCTTAGGCTGCTGAGAGAGGGTCTGAAGAGATGACTCAGGGGAGTGGTTAAGAGTGTGCCCTGTTCTTGCTGAGTATTGGAGTTCAGCTACCAGCACCTAGGTTGAGTGGTTCACAACTACCTGTAACTCCAGTTTCAGGGAATTTAGCTCCAGAAAACCTGAGCCTCCGAGGGTACCTGTATTCACATTTGCATAATGATATATACATATAATGAAAAAAATAAACAAACTTCCAGCCCCTTTCTACCATCTCCACCATAGCCACCATGGAGATGCACTGGTCTCTATGTCCCCTGTCTCCACACATGGCCTCTGGTACGCTTCTCTGGACACAACTTGGCTGTTTCACTGATGAATTTGCTGCAGCTATGGTGACATTCGCTAAATCAAACCTTCAATATCATTCAGCACTCCAGCAGGCACCACTGATTTGGAGAGGATGTGAAGGCCAGAGGTGGTAGGGGTGGAGGTGGAGACACTGGGGGCTCACCCCTTTAAGCCCAGCACTGCAAAGGCAGAGGCAGGCATATCTGGTGTGCATAGCGAGTTTCGGGCCATCCAGGGCTGTACTGGGAGACCTCCATCTCAAAATAAAAAGGGGGAAAAGAAAAATAAAGAAATTTTATAAAAGTAAAGGATACTTTTTAAAAAAATTGTCCTGAGAGATACCAAGTTGCTAAAATATTGTGGACTAAAAAAGCACCCATCTTGCTTCCAGATGGGTGGTGGTGGCACACACCTTTAATCCCAGCACTCAGGAGACAGAGGCTGGTGCATCCCTGAGTTCTAAGACAGCCAGGGCTACACATAGAAACTGTCTTGAAAAATAAAACACAAATAGGTGTTACTTCTAATAATATATACTATGTATTATGTATGTGCAATAAAAACATGTATACACAACAAAGGAAAGGGCCCACTGGCTCTAGGAACAAACCGCTTTGGTAAAATTGGTAACAATTCGACAACAGGAAAAGGAGCACAGCTGGTGTATCCGGTTGTAGGTGGCTTGGTGACACTCCGTGAAGGGACTGTACATGTGGACTTCAGAACTAACTAATGGGGACACACTTCTAGAAAGTGGGAAGAGGCAACGGGTAATTAGTAGCAACTCCCGAAGCTGTACACTCAGAAACCCGAGCCATCTAACCAGAGAACAAGCTGAAAGCCGTACGGCGCGTTGCCTGTCTCAAGTCAGTGTATTTAACTTGTTGCTCGTTCTCGTTTATTGACAAAGTATTTTGCCCTTGGAGCCTCATCTGGGCTACGCTACAGGAGTTGTGCAAACAAGGACCCCATGATCACAAGGGGACCCTAAAATAAACAGAGCAGCAATACAGCGCTACCCTGGACACCAGCCACAGACAGCCAGTGACAAACCTCAGGGGACCTGGGGTTAAAACCCAACCTGCTCATCTAAGAGGTTATTATCCCAACACCTTGGGGATTCTGGGTTTTACTATTTTTAAATGAAGCCCATTTTCCTTGTATCAATTTTTATTGAGCCATAATGTGTGTACATGTTTATGTGGTAGTTACAGTGAATCGGTACAGTATGTAATATACTAGGGTAATGAGCACTTCTGCCTCACTTCATGTGTTGAGAGTTGTGTCTTTCTAGTCATTTTGAAATACCCAGATTTTTCTAAACCAATAGTTATCCTTCTGTGGATTTCTGGGTTTTGTGGTTTGAGGGTCTCTTTAAAATTTTTACATGTGTTTATCTAGTGGTGTGTGTGTGTGTGTGTGTGTGTGCGTGTGTGAACACAAGCATGAAGTAGAACATGGACCATGATACATGTGTGGAGGTCAGGGGATAGCTGTGAGGAAGTATTTCTCTCCTTCCATCATGGAGATCCTAATGTTCGAACCCAGGTGGTTGGATGTGGTAGCAAGCACCTTTATCCACTGGGCCATCTTACTGGCCTGTTTTAGTGTCTCTTATGGCCAATGAACTCAGTTCATTCATTCAATAATTTTTCAAATTTGTTTGGCTTTTTTGAGACAGGGTCTTGCTACGTAGCCAAGACTGGCCTCCAATTTAAGGCAATCCTCCTACTTTTCCCTCTTAGGTGCTGGTACTACAGGCCCATGCATGATCACGCCTGGCTATTACCCAATAAACGGTTATCACATACTTTCTATGAACCAATAGTGTCCTGGGGTTAGATGCTCACTGGTGCATCAAACAGACTTATACATAAATGAAATTATATATGTTATGTTAGCTGACAATATGAAACAGAATAAAAGCAAACAAAACAACAACAAACGAACATGACCAGAGAGATTGTTTAGAGTAAAGTTACTTGTGGGCAAAACCTAGTGACCTGAGTTTAATCCCTGGGACCTGCACGTACATTTGCATGAATAACTACGTGGTTAGAAATGACATGAGCAGCTAGTGCAATGCTACAATTTCTGTACATAATGAGGTTACAATTCATCAACCAAACGAAGCCAAGTACCGGTAATAAATAACAACAGAAAGTTGTAACCAATCCTCACATTTTTTTGAACCATTAAAAAAAACCAAACAAACAGAAACGTAGCTACAGGGAGTTGGAGAGATGGCCGAGCCGTCAAGAGCACGTGTTGCTCTTGCAGAAGATCCAAGTTCAGTTCCTAGCACACACATGAGGCTCATGACTGTCTGTAACTCTAGCTCCTGGGGATCTCGTGCCTTCTTCTGGCCTCTATAGACATGTGTGTGATACACATACATACAGGTAAACACTCATACACATAAAAAATAAATCTTTTAAACAACAACAAAACCAAGTAGGTATAAATTATTTTCCCTGCCTGTTTAGACACAGGGAAGTTTGCTCAGGCTCAGCAGGTATTATGATTAGAGTAATGTACATTTCGTTTGTTTTGTTCTTGAGACAGGATCTCACTGCACAGTTAAGGTTGCCTGTAATTCGCTGCATACCCAGGGGTGGCCTCAAACTCATAACCCTCCTGCCTTTAGCTTCCAAATGCTGGGGTTAAAGGCAAGTACCACTGTGTCTGACATGATTTGATGCAGACTTTTGGATGAAAACCTAGAAATACTCATTAAGAACTACTTGCTCTAAATGCTAACACTCAGCTACCTTACAGCCAGGGAAAGCTTCACATGCCTTCTGGATTTCATTGGCTCTTAGTACATTCTAGTCAATAGAGCCACCTCATCCCCATCTCCAGGTTTCTTGTGAGAAAATATTTTTTAAAGATTTATTTATTTATTTGTTTATTATGTATACAGTGTTCTGCCTGCATTTATGCCTACAAGCCAGAAGAGGGGTCAGATTCCATTACAGATGGTTGTGAGCCACCATTTGGTTGCTGGGAATTGAACTCAGGACCTCTGGATGAGCAGACAGTGCTCTTAACCTCTGAGCCACCTCTCCAGCCCAAAAAGGTATTTTTAAACTGTAAAGCATCAAACAAAAATAAGGTAGGAATATTTACTGTCTAAAGAAAGAAGGGAAAAACTAGAAGCTTGGCAGATAGGAAATTTTACAGTAAGTCTAATTAATAAGCCTAGCTGGAAATGGTTGTGATTAAAAATACATAAGAATGGTTTTAACTCATTTTTTAAGTAGATAAAACTACAGTGTGGTATTATTTCTTTCTCATCCATGTGCACTGCAGCTGTAAATGCTTGGTATTTCTCCTTGATATTCAACTGCTTCCCATTCTAGAATACACATCTTGGTCAAAGCAGGAGTTAGCATCTGTCCTCATGGGGCGTTTATCTTGGTGCTCACACCTTTTTCCTCTTGCGCAGAAGGTATTCGTTTATTCCATTAGCTCCTGTGCCTTCGTTAGAACATTGAGATCTACTCACCTGCAGTTTCATGCAGTCCATGACACAGGATTATCGGCAGACCCCTACAACCCTACAAAGTGCAGGTCTAGTATGAAATGTGCCAACCACGGGGTCTCAGTCACTTCTTGCTGTGTCTCTCTTCTCTGCTTACTGTTTTATTACTTTTTGGATTTTGTGAGTATGAATGTTCTGCCTGCTTGTGTGTCTATGTGTCATGTGACTATAGGGACGGCGGGAGTCAAATCCCTTGGAGCTGGAGTTACAGACGGTTGTGAGCTGTCATATGGGTGTTGGAATCAAACCTCGGTTCTGTGAAATAGCAGCCAGTGCTCTTAAGTATCGAGCCATCTCTCCAGCCCCTTTCTTAATGTGCTTACTTTTTTTACTTTGGTAGTGGATTGGTTTTAAGGAAACACTACTATTAAGCTACACTCCCCGGCCCTTCTTCTTTCTTCTTCCCATTGGAACTGTGATTCGAAAAGGGCCTGTCACAAGGGGAAGACAAGGAGTCTCCTCAGAAGCCCCAAGGCTTCTGCTCCAGGAGTCTAGCATCTGGTTTTGCTGGTCACCGGTTAGGGTATGAGAATAGTATTACCCTCACAGTCTTACCATTTCTTTACAAGGTCACGGGTTACAGGGTGTGCTAAAAGAAAATAGAAGCAAAAATTAGATTCAACAGGAACAAAAGATACAAGATAACGTCACAAATCAAAAGAGATCGCAAAAGTAACGATTGGGGAAATAATATTGGAGTTAAATACATCATGTCGTGCATTAAAATACACCAACCACAGATCAAGGGGTTCGAGTTTTTTAAAGTTGGGCTGGAAAAAAAAAAGAAATAAAACATTTAATCACTGGATTTTAATTTTCTAGGGTTAAAGTTGACCAAGTAGATTAAAATATTTAAAACTTTAAACTTTATGTATGCCCAAAAGAATATTATTCAGCCATAAAGAAAAAATAAAATCATGATATTTGCAGGAAAATGAATGAAATTAGAATTGTATTAAGCAAAGCAGCCTACACTCATGAGGACAAAGAACACATTTCTCTTGTATGCATATACTACATTTTAATTTTTATATGTGCCTGTGGCTGTGGCTGTGGGATTTGCCATAAAATTAGAACGGGAACCATAGGAGGCAAAAAAAAAAAAAAAAGAAGTCTTAAGGAAGGGGATAAAGAAGGGTAATCGACTATATTATCAGTCAGAGTCTGATATGAAAATGGTCTTGGGAAGGGTTGGGGAGGAGGCTCAACAAGAAAGATGTCACAAGTGCAGTACTGCAGTACTGCCTATCGCTTTACATGCTAACCTCAATTTTTTTTAACTCTGTGTATAAAAAAAATTTAAATCTATAGAAGAAACCAAACATTCAATACATGTCAGATAGTAAACAGGATAAATGCTTACTAATGTTAAATATCTGAAGACTATAAAAGTAAGAACAAAAACACACTGAAACATGCACCGAGAATGAAACAGGTTAAGGGTATGAGTGACATTCAAATATGAAAGTCCACAAAAGACAAATGAACATTTTTTTTTAAAAAAATCAAGCTTACTTATAATCAAAACAGTGCAAATGAGAAGTGAGATCTTTTTTTTAAAGCTATCAAATTAGTAAAATTTATTTTTTTAAAAAAGATTTATTGTAAGTACACAGTAGTTGTCTTCAGACACACCGGAAGAGGGCATCAGATCCCATTACAGATGGTTGTGAGCCTCCATGTGGTTGCTGGGAATTGAACTCAGGACCTCTGGAAGAGCAGACCACTGAGCCATCTCTCCAGCACCTAGTAAAATTTCTGGCGAATGAGCCGCACATCCCACGCACAGCGGGAACGGGTTGTAAGTTAGTGCACAATAAATGATAAGTTGGTATTGTAAGACAGCAGTCTTCACAGGTCGTGACCCAATTCCGTTTCTAGAAATGTACCCTAAGGAGATGGTTTCAAATGTGGGCAAAGATGTATGTAAAATAAGATTCCGTGTGATGTCTTTGACAGTAAGAGACTGGTAAACCGGGGCTCTCTAAACCAGGAGACATGATTAAGCAAATGAAAATGCATGCACAGAAGTTCATGGTTTTGGTGGAGAAATGTGGTCGATTATAAGGTCACTGTATCAGGTCACCGTATCTGGAGACCTGTCAAAATAGACATCATAAAGACAGACTTTTCCAGACAGAGTCTCTTCACATCTGAAGAGTTTTCAGTCAGATCTGAAGGCCCGGAGAGAGCACACTCTGCACTCTGCAGTGTTTTCCAAAAAGGAGAGCAGGTGTGTGCTGGCGTCGGGAGATACTGCTCCAACCCCAGCTTTGTCCGGTTTTCAACTACACGATCTTAAGCAATCAGATTAAGTTGTGAGATTGTTTCTTTCCTTCATACTGGAGGGTAATAGATCTGTGTGCAGATCTATGTAAAGACCCATGCAAATTTGATCTGTGTAAAAATCAAAGATAGATAGGTAGACAGACAGATGGATGGATGGACGGACAGACAGACAGACAGACAGACAATACGTAATAATTGATGGGTGTGCATGTATGTAAAGCACCTTGTATATATGAATGGTAATTTAAATTACTAGTTACAACTTCAGTGTACCCAAGGCTCTAGTAGATCACTGTGAAAGAGGAAAACTCCAGCCAACTGCAGCCTTGGCTCTCACGTTCAGGTATGACGGATGTGGAGAGAACAGAGGAGAGCAAAGTGCCTGTCCTCTCAGTGGCAGCCTGGTGGAGGAGATCCTTGGTAAACTAGAAAGATGAGACTCAGTGTCAGGAGCCATGAAGGAGAGGCTGAGGCTAGCAGGTAGCTTTCCTGGAGGTGGCCCAGATGCAAGGACTACATTGGGTGAGCTCTCAGAGGCAAGGTCCCAAGGCACCAAGAATTGCTTCTCGCTTGCTGATACACCTTTTTCCTGTCACTGTTACATGATCTTATGATTCCTGGGCATCAGCCCACTCAGTTGGTGCTGGCTGTATAAAAGATAATTCTTTTTTTTTTTAATTTTCCTTTGTTTTCTCTCTGGTTCCTGAAGAGTTAGAGTTCCAAGCCTCTTGCCTGGCCAGTAAAAGGTCCTTGAGCCTGAGGGGAAAGAAACCAGTGCTTATTGAAGCACAAAATAGTAAGAGGGAAAAAAAAACAGCACTTATTAAAGCACAAATAGTAAGATTATCAGGCCAGGGGTCATCAGTCTTTGACCTATGTCTGTTGCTGTGTCCCACCTGGTACCGTTCCCCTAGAGGCCGGGGCAGGCCCTGGCACTCAGGCATCTCTGGTTGTTCTTTTAAGGCTAGGCTCATTCTGACCTAAGGAAAGGGGAGGGTGATTTATGACACAGTTGTGATGCTGTCATCCACGGAAGCTGCTGCTTTTATCCTATGGGCTTTTCCTATGCTACTAACTGGTTCTCGGTTTCAGACACTCGGGTCAGTGCCGGTTTAATGCTGACTCTGTCCTAAAGGATTATCTGTAGATGCAGTTAACAGGAACAAATAACAAAACCGTTACTGTCTCTCAATGAGCTTCACTTTTCATGAAGGACTCCCTTAGAGTTACCTCGTTCACTGGCAGGATGGACTGGCTCTGCAGTGGACGGTGGTAGGCAGGGTCCAAGCAAAACACCGCTATATCATTTCCAGCGTGGTCTGCAGATCAGACTGGGGGATCACTTAAAAGTCCCGGGTCTCAGTCTACATCTCAGAGCAATTAAACCACAATCTCTGGTGATGGGACACGGGTGTATTTTTGAAGGCGATAGGCTTGGGGATTCTTACAATATTGTGTTATGGCTAAGAGCGATGGCTCTGGAGTCAGGCTGCCTGAAACCAAATCCTGGCTCTAGGCTTTGGCCTTGAGCATGTGGACCCCTGCTCTCTGTAACTTGGTGAAATAGGTCCACAAGGTAACTGAAGGGTAAATAAGACCGTATGCATGAAGAGCTGCACGGTGCCCAGACAGTAAATATCCAGCAAACCGAAGCCATGATTCACTCCCAAAATTTGTATGTGAAGATGCTGTTTAAATTTCTACAGATAAAAAAAAGAATGCACTGTAAACGGAATTGTGAACACGCCCATCTTTCTATTTCCACTGATAAATGTGTATATGTTTTCCACATATTTGACGATGCTTATATGAACACACACAGAAAAATACCACAGAGATCTATCTATTTTTAAAATGAGCAATTAATTAAGGGAGGGAGGCAAACACTAGTGGGAGAAGAAGAAAACCAAAACAGAACCAGAGAATACATGGGAAAGCCCATGACAGTGTCATATGCGACATTCTGCCCGGGCAATCAGATTCACTAGCTTTCCTTCACACAGAAATTCCCTTTATTCCTGATTTGTTTTTTGGTGGTTTCTGGTCAGCCGAAGCCTGAAAATATTAAATAGAAACTTCTAGAAGTCAGCAAGTCATACGTTTTTAAACAATTTTCATTATAACACGTTACAATTGTTCAGTAAGACTCTCGTTTTAATCTCATATTACACCTAATTTATTTAAGTCAGGCTTCATCATAGGTGTTATAAATTTTTTTTTAAAAAAAATACTGTACATCAGTTGGGTATAATGGGCACTCTCGGGCATTTTGGAGAATGTCTTAGAATGTCTTCTCTGCGGACAAGAGGGGAACTATTACATTAAAATGGGGGTAACTTTTGGAGGGCTGTAAGGGCTTCACGAGTTTTATTCCTTGTTTTTATTCCTTCATAGACAGATTTTTCATAACATAATGTTACTAGTTCTTTGAGAATTGCGTACATGTATACACTGTATTTTGATCATACACCCCACTCCTTGCCCTAACTCCTCGTGTTTGAATGCCCGCCCACAACTCATCCACCATTGAAGTTCAAACAATCGGGAGGATGTTCAAGGGTTGTACCGGTTTGTGGACTTTGCTGGGTAGATCTGTGTGAATGTCTTGGTTTTCCACGTTTTCCTTCCATGCACACAGGAGAGGCTCCGTGGCCTCTGGTGAGGTAACTCTCCCCTTGCCTGGAATGCTCTGGCACTGTTTGGTAAGGACCCTCTTATGGAGAAGGCTGGCACTGTTGACCGTCCGAGGCGTCTGGCCATGGGCCTCCAAAAGCTGTGGGCGGTGGAGCTTTGCTATCTTTGGCTTCAGCAAGCAGTGGCGGCCAGGTAGAGGACACCCGCAGAAACTTCATGGGCGCAGGTTGGACCCTGCCTCAGGGTCGGGGGGTGGGGAGGTTATGGTAGCAAGGGAGGGGGGAGGGGGGAGGAGGGGGGAGCAAGGTGGGGCTTGTTTGGGTAGCGCCTTCTGTCGGTCAAGTATTGACATTGACATCATAAAATTTGCCCTATGAGATCTTAAAGGCGTCACGCAGGGCACAGATTAAGGTAGTGCTGACCATGGAAAAGTGAACAGAATTTCTGTGTTTCTTTCTCAAAGTTTACTTTTTAATCTATATGGGGCAAATGAGTGTGTACACGCCTAAAGAGGCCAGAGGTGGGCGTGGGGTGCCCAGGGCAAGTCACGAGTTGAGAGGCTGCTGGCTTGGGTACTGGGCCCTGCGATCCTAATTCCCGTCTTCTGGAAGAGCATGGGTCATCTCTCCAGCTCCAAGAAGTTATTCTTGAGATAGTTCGTGAAGTGAGATTGAACCCAGAACACCGAGGAAGTTCCCAGCTAGGTATCACCAGGGAACACTCTTCCCTAATGTATTTGTAAAAGAAGTTTTCTTGCATAGACGTCCCAGCAAGAATCTATCCATCACTTTCGAAATGACAATAAATACCGGTCTGGGAAACTTGGTTAGCTTGAATAAATGCAAGAACGGGATGGTTACAGAGTACTCGCCTACCAAAACCATCATTTAAAAATGGGAGAAGAAATTTAAAACAGATTTAGAAAATTACTGGAACTCACAGAGAGATCCAGCTGGCTTTTGTCTCCAGAGTGCTGGGATTAAAGGCATGTACCACCATGCTTGGCTTAAATTTTATTTTCTAATAAAATAAAATAAATCAACATGGAACGGAATAAAGGGCATAAGATTGTAGAATGAAGAAAAGAGAGGCCGGGCAGTGGTGGTGCACGCCTTTAATCCCAGCACTTGGGAGGCAGAGGCAGGCGGATTTCTGAGTTTGAAGCCAGCCTGGTCTACAGATTTGAGTTCCAGGACAGCCAGGACTATACAGAGAAACCCTGTCTCGAAAAACCAAAATGTTAAAAAAAAAAAAAAAAAGAAAAGAAAAGAAAGAAAGTGCTGGGCAGTGGTGGTGCACGCCTTTAATCCCAGCACTTGGGAGGCAGAGACAGGTGGATTTCTGAGTTTGAGGCCAGCCTGGTCTACAGAGTGAGTTCCAGGATAGCCAGAGCTACACAGAGAAACCCTGTCTCGAAAAACAAAAAAAAAAAAAAAAAAAAAAAAAAAAAAAAAAA
>NW_021604791.1:6308131-6333295 GCF_004785775.1 Grammomys surdaster
AAAAAAAAAAAAAAAAAAAAAAAAAAAAAAGAAAGAAAAAAAAAGAAAAGAGAGAATTCGGTTGTCACATGAACTATTTCCAGGGAGAGCATCAGACACAGAGCTCCTGGTTGACCCAATGGGATGCAGACAATGAAAAAGATGACTGGCTAAAACCATTGGGGGAAATAAAAGAGGGACAACGGTGATGTCTCCTTATCCAGCCTAGATGCCCCACTAGTGGGAGAGCTAGACATCAAGTGCGACACCCCAAGTGTGAGTCCCCGGAAGCACACAGTGATGAAAAGAATTTGTCCTGAACTGAAGCAATCCTCAATCTATAAGAGTGGCAGCCGGGAGCACAAGTTAAGATTCTACAGAACATGCAAAGAGTGGGCTATTTCACCGACTATTTCTAATGAATGAATAATGTTTCAAAAAGACAGAGCAATACATGCTAGTAATAGTCCCCAAATGTGTGGCCCTGTGTCTTAACTGGAGCAATTAAAGGAAAAAAAATAACTTAATATAATTTTTTTTTGGTTTTTTCGAGACAGGGTTTCTCTGTGTAATAATTTTTTTATATACAGTCTAGCGTAGCCTAGAACTGCCTAACTAACTAGACCAGGTTAGCCTTGAATCTGTGATCCTCCTGCCTCTGCCTCTGTGTATTGCAATCACAGTATGCACCATGAATGACTTTTTAAAAGACATGCAGTTTTGAGACAATTATGGAGCTTAACTATTTACTGTGGGTATTTGGAAAATAACTAAATTTGGTTATCATAATGTCATAGTTATTGAGAAGTTTTAAATCCTTAGCAATTAAAGGTATTTATGGGTAAAATGCCATGGTGTCTGTAATTTTCTCTAAAACAAATTTGTCTTGCAGGGTGCCCCCCCAAATTTGGAGAAAGCAGTGAAGAAAATCCTGAATTAAACAGGATTCCAATAGGGCAGTGGTGAAGCACAGGCCTTTCATCCCAGCACTCTGCAGGTGGATCTCTGGGAGTTCAAGGCCAGCCTGGTCTACTTAGAGAGTTCCAGGACAACAAAGGCTACACAGAGAAATCTATCTCGAAAAAATAAAAGCAAAAAAAAAAAAAAAAAAAAAAAAAGGACATGATTCCAAAAACTTAATTATTGTTGAAACTAGATGATGAATACACAAGTTTTTTTTGAATATAACACTATTTTGTGTACTTAAAGATTTCTTTTAAAAACAAACAAACAAAAAACTCAAAACCAAGACCTGAAAAGGTGTGTTCAGTTTTTCAGAGTGACACTAGGGATGTTAACTATGCATGTCAAAAAAAACCCCAAAAGAGCAGAATAAAAACCTTTTTAAATGAAATACTAGAAATAAGAAATCTCTTTTTGAGCCCTGCCTAGTCTACCATTCCAAGCTGCCAGGCGATACACGCCCACTGGTGTAATAGTGGTCTGATGGTTATGGAGGGACCCAGCTGCTCTCTGAGGAGATAGGAAGCCTTTTCTATAGGAATTATTTCACGCTTGATACTATAAACATGGCCAAAAGCCCATAACCATAGGCACGAGGGGAACCTACCATTGTTTTGTTAAATGGTCAGACTAGTTCAAAAAGAAGCTTCTTTTTGTGGTAGGTAGACACTAAAACAAACGGTTAAAACTAGTCAAAGGGACAAATATAAGGTTGGTTTATCCAACATCCAGGAAGAATGCTAAGAGCCGTCAGGGTAAAGAGCTGGTATGTGCTGGCTTCTGGATAGAACAGAGCTGTTTCACACACCAACTCAGCAGCTGTGGGTACAGGCACGGACCGACACATCACGTCAGTTAAAATCCCACCATGGGTGGGGGAGGAGCCCCAAACCCCACCCCATTAGAGAAGATACTAGAAGCTGATGGGGTGGTAGTCACTCAACTATTGGGGACTGGAAGATGGTAGACTGCCCAGGCCCCAGTCGATGGCATGGCCATGAGCAAATTAGACTCTGGATTATTGATAACAATTTTGAAAAATAGGACATGAAGTTAGAAAAGAGATGAAGCAGGGGACACAAGTCCCAGTCCTAAACTCACAGAGCTCATGTGCCTCATGGGAGGAAACAGTAGCAGGTGAACATGAGTGTTACACACTGCGTGATCGTGTGGATGCTTCCGAAATTAATTTCGAACAGGGAAATTTGTGGCTGGTGATGGATTTAAAAAACAAAAGCAGGAAAAGAAAAATAATTCTAATGATGTCACTTATTGTGGTGTATTGTTTTAGTCTCATGTGGACAGCTAAATAAAGACAATTATGAATATCCATTTGCCTAAACGCTTATATATTTAAATAGGCAGCACACTTTGGCAGCAATGTGTACAGAGGAAACAACTGTATTAAAACACAGACTCCCTGCAAGCCCTCATTTGAGTCATAAGTCAAACAGGTCACCTGAAGTATCCATAGTACACTGTAAAGCCAGTACTCGAGAGGCTGGGGCAGGAGGAGTTTCAGTTTGAGGTTAGTCTGTGTTATGTAGTGAGACTTTATCTTAAAAAAAAAAATAAAACAACACCAAGAACGAAATAAGTAAATCAGTAATTAACAAACCAAGCCAAGTAGTGGTGGTGCATGTCTTTAACTCTAGCACTCAGGAGGCAGAGGCAGGCAGATCTTTGTGAGTTTGAAACCAGCCTGGTCTACAGAGTGAATTCCAGAACAGCCAGAGCTAAACAAGAAACTTGTCTTGAAAAAACCCAAATAAATAAATAAATAAATAAATAGGCCAGGTGGTAAGCCCGGTCCTCGGGAGGCAGAGGCAGTCTGACTTTGAGGCCAGCCTGATCTACAAAATGAGTTAGTTCCAGGAAGCCTGATCTACAAAATGAGTTAGTTCCAGGACAGTCAGGGCTACACAGAGACACTCTGTCTCAAAAATAAATTGTGTGTGTGTGTGTGTGTGTGTGTGTGTGCATGTGTGTGTGTACATACACTACAAACTCTAAACGCTAAAGGTCCCCATAAAGATTGGCCAGTCTACCCACCTCACTCCTTAGACTGAAAAATGTAAGGCCAAAAGTAAATTCTAACTCCCTGCTTCGTGGGTTCTCCCACGCTATCCAGCTTTCTCCTCTCAGAACTGAATATTCAAGCTAGAACCCCATAACTCAAGGGCAGCAGGGTTTCTTTGGGGACACCAGGGAAGACTTCACCCATCCAGTCTGTCCTCTTGCTTGCCGACCTGTAGCACAAATACAGTATGGCTCCTGGCCTCTGAAACATTTCACTTTTCCTGGCTTTCTCCCACACAAGGCCAGTCCTGCCTAGTCAATGCAAGTGTTTGTACAGATTTGAAAGCTGGTCCCAAGTACTAGGTCTCAGATTCCTCATCTGCAAACCAAAAATCTAAAGAGGAGGAGAGGGAGGGAGGGAGGGAGGGAGGGAGGGAGGGAGGGAGGGAGGGAGGGGAGGAGGAGGAAGAGAAGAAGAAGAAGAAGAAGAAGAAGAAGAAGAAGAAGAAGAAGAAGAAGAGAGGAAGGAGGGAGAGGGAGAGACAGAGACAGACAGAGAGACAGACAGACAGACAGAGAGAGAGGAGGAGGAGTAGAATGACTGACTGGTTGGGATTAAGCAGAATCCCACATCGCTTGTCTGAACTCTGTAGAGTAGCAGTTCTCAACTTGTGGGAGTCGATTCCCAGGGTCGAATGACCCTTTTACAGGGATGGCATATCAGCTATTCTGCACATCAGATATTTATATCACATTCATAACGGTAACAGAATTGCAGTTATGAAGTAGCAATGAAAATGATTTTACGGTTGGGGTTCACCACATGAGGAACAGTATGAAAGGGTCACAGCATTCAGAAGGCTGAGAGCCAGTGCTATAGAGTCTGTTACAGCTTTGTGTGTCTTCTTATTGCTCTTACCCTATACATGACTTAGGAAATACTCTGCTTCGCTTGCCATGCCCTGTACCACACAGTCAAGCAGAAGCCTCACGCCTGTAAGGAAGCACTAGGCATGATTCACCATCACTAACCATGGTGCTGAGCACTTAACGTCGAAGCATACAGCCGGTCTCTTTCTACTCATCCCCTGTCATCTTTACCCTTGGGTCACTCCCAGGACTTCCCATGAAGGGAGGAAGAGAATATGGTAACGATGACGAGAAGGCTATGGGCTTTTACTACCCTGCTTGATATCCGTTGTTACTGTGTGCGTGACCTCTGGTTGGTCATTTGACTCCTGTGTCCCAGTTAGCTCATCTGTAAAGTGGGCACACAGATAGTGCTTCCTCTAACGGGTTGTCTTGAAGGTACAACAAAATGCTGTCAAATATCTAGAACACTCCATGGACACCGGTTCCTTGAACTCAGTAGCTACCAACCGAATCTAGAGGGTGACAGAAGTGTTCATATAGAATACTCCCTTCACCCACCTGTTCCAAGCTTTAGAGCAGAAAAAACCCAGGAGTCTAAAGTCCCTGTCTTGTCCCCGTGTAGATTAAAATGATAGAGAGAAAGACGGACAAGAATCAAGTTATTAGGTCCAGGGTAGAGATGAATGCCTGTGATGTTCTGGGTGAGCAGAAGAGGTTGCCTACTTTAGGAAGAACGGTTTGGGAATCACCTTTTAGAGGTGATACATGAACTGTGTGTTTGTGAGTGTGTGTGTGTGTGTGTGTGTGTGTGTAAAGGAAATGTGCCAGATACCTGCTGATGTGAAGAAGATGAATTTGTAGAGAGCTTACAGAAGAGGAAGTCTGAAAGCCCTGTGGAGGAGCTGGGTCATTGGGTCATAGGCACAGCAATGCCATGGGGCCGGCATGGCTGAAAACAGCACGGAGGAAGGCTTTGTGATTCGGTCAGATGACCTCCACCCTGGAGGGATCTTGCTTCTGCTCTATAGGATCTAGCGACGTGCAGCTGAAGGTTCTGGAGCAAGGTGGATGAACACTTTTTCCTCCCAGAGACCATCAGAACAGTACAGCTTCCATCAAACTATCTCCAGGTCTCAATTTTACTCTGCAGAACCAAACCCCATTGCTTTTAGCACAGCCTCTACAGCTGGCCAACAGGCTGATGGTGTGGGACTCTGAGGCATGGGGGGGGGGGGACAAGACTGCCACCTTCTGGAGAGAGCCTTCCGGGCCCTCGAATACTTGGGACCCAAGATTTCTCGGGATAGAGGGTAATGAAGATGAAATGATGACATGGGAGACATTTTCATCTGGCCCTGCCTGCCTTCTAAGAAATCCATACCAATGAGGGAGGGCAAGACAAGGAAGAACTCTATCAAGGAAATTTGCTAAGTGCCAGGGACAGAGGGGATTTCTGTATTTTCAAAAGCTGTGTGCGTGCTTGCAGCGGTAGAATGTTCCAGATGACACTGTGCTGGGCTTCACTACAGATGCTTTGTTTTGTTTTATTTTCCTTCCTCCTCCACTAGTGCTCGCCTCCCTCGAGTTAACTGTTAATTTCTAAAACAGATACATCTCTTGGTGGTGCATTCCTGTGTGTGTTCATATAAGTAACTTCAGAGGAGTGGAAGGCGTAGCACATAAGTTGGTGGAAATACAAGTAAGTCCATGCTCACAATTAGGCTCAGCTGTCAACTGGACACAAACCTAGGGTCACCTGGGAAGAGGAACCGCAATAAGAGCATTGCCTCCTCCTTCAGGCACTGCACTGGCTGGGTTTATGTGTCAACTTGACATGAGCTAGAGTCATCGGAGAGGAAGGAGCCTCGGTTGAGGAAATGCCTCCACATCCAGCTACGAGACATTTTCTCAATTAGTGATCAAAGGGTGAGGGCCTCGTCTGTTGTGGGTGGTGCCATCCCTGGGCTGATGGTCCTGGGTTCTATAAGGTAGGCCGAGCAAGCCAGGGGAACAATCCAGTGAGCAACACTCCTCCGTGACCTCTGCATCAGCTCCTGCTCTATTCGAGTCCCTGTCCTGGCTTCCTTCAGTGATGAACAGCAGTGTGGAAGTGTGAGCTGAACCCTTTCCTTCCCAGCTTGCTTTGTGGGCATAGTGTCTCACTGCAGCAATAAAACTCGGAGACAGGCATGGTTGTGGCACATCTTATTTGCTAATTGTACTCTGCAGCAATCTTCTGGAAGTTCTTCTAGACCTGCGCCAAATGGCTTCCGTGCGTGTGTCTATGTATGTTACTTGTTTCAGTGAGGTCCTGGAAGCAGCGAGGGGCTTAGATGATGGGATGTGACATGGTTTTGTTTTGTTTTGTGTTTCATTTTGTTTTTGACAGGGTCTCTCTGTGTAGCTCTGGTTGCCCGAGAATTCACTCTGTAAACCAGGCTGGCCTCAAACTCAGAGATCTACCTGCCTCTGCTTCCTGAGTGCTGAGCTCAAAGGCGTGAGCAACTGTACCTGGCAGATATGCTTTTTTTTTTTTTTTCAAAACAAAAGGAAAGAAATGCTATATTGTCCAGTAGAATAAAGAATGCAGAATCGTGCACTGCGCTACTACGGAGGAAGAAACGGGAAATCACACTTACGATTGCACAGAATTTTCTTGTGTTTCTATAAAGATATGCAAACTAGTGGTTCCCCGTAAAAACATCAGAGAGGAGTTGGGAGAGGACAGGGCAGGGCTGAGATGTGTGCTTTTTATATGACTCTACCCTTTGTACCTGTCAAAGTCTCACAAATTTCAAAATCTTTTTAAAAGTTTTTAAATTGCATTTACACTGTGTGTGCGTGTGTGTGTGTGTGTGTGTGTGTGTACTAAAACAAACCATCTGATTGCTGGAGTTGGTTCCGTCTACCATGTGGGTCTTGAGGATTGAATTGAGGTTGTCAGGTCTAGTGGTGTGTCTTTTATCTGTTGAGCCATGTGTTTTAAATGTTTTAAATGAGCCGGGCGGTGGTGGCGCACGCCTTTAATCCCAGCACTCGGGAGGCAGAGGCAGGCGGATTTCTGAGTTCGAGGCCAGCCTGGTCTACAGAGTGAGTTCCAGGACAGCCCGGGCTATACAGAAAAACCCTGTCTCGAAAAACCAAAAAAAAAATGTTTTAAATGTAGACCATTCTTGGCAGGGTGTGGCAGTGCACACCTGTAATCCCGGCACTTAGGAGGCACAAACAGAAGGCTCTGGAGTCGAAGGCCAGCATGAGTTATACATAGTGAATGCTGTCCTACAGAACCAAGGGCATGAGGAGGCAGCCCAGCTGTGGGTTTGATCCCTGGCACTGAGAGGAAGGAGAAAGATTTCACTCACTATGACTTCCTACTATACTCTTCTGAAATCTTATTTAAAGTATTTCCCTAAATCCACATTGAATACTCTAGGTCAGTGGTTCTCAACCTTCCTAATGCTGTGACCCTTTAATACAGTTCCTCATGTTGTGGAGACTCCCGATCATAAAATTATTTAATTGCTACTTCATAACCATAATTTTGCTACTGTTATAAATTGTAATGTAAGTAATTATCTAATATGCAGGGTATCTGATATGCAACCCCTGTGAAAGGGTCATTTGATCCCAAAGGGGTCGTGGTCCACAGGTTGAGAACCACGGCTATAGGTACATTTCTAAGCAGTCTCTTCAGGTGAGTGGCTTTAAGGAACACTTTTTGGATGTGCTTTTTTCCCTTAGCTTTTCTTCTATTTATAAGGAGGCTACATCGTCTGCTAACTCAGAAAAGTGAAGTAACTGTCCTGTGAGATACTCCAGTCCTCTTTCCTCTTATGCTAAGGATGAGTTATTGCTACGAACACACCCAGTCCCCCAACCACATAGATAGGAGCTCAAAAACAGAATCTATATTATAGCCACTCACTCACATCCCAGAGCCTATGTGAATACAGTATTTAATACGTTTTAATCATAAGCTGTTATTGTTAGGCGATCTGATAGTAGGTAGAACCCTTTATATGTTTTAACACTTTGAACTGAACCTCGATAAATGCTTTATTCTTCATTGCACATCAAAGACAACAGAACATCTTCTAAGTAGGTGCTCAGACAGTGTTTATTGGGTAGATGAGTTATTACCGAGTGAGCAGGGACATGGTAAAATGCTGGCTAAATACAGCCTCATATCTATGATACTTTATGTAAATATTACCTAAATATACTTGGCATATACATATTTCAAATGTTAATAAGAATAAACAAAAATTGTTATTTGGAATTGACAAGAAAAATCTAGGAGCTTAAGGAACTGTTTTCTAAGTTGATCCAGAAACTCTATGGAGACTCATCAAGCTATTTCTAAAAATCTGCTTCAGGTACGGACAGAGGCAACCTTCCCTCACAAGAGCTCTCCAACGTTTACAAAATGTGGGCTATGACCCAAATGCCAGAAACTGACACCAGGACCAAAGCAACGCTTATAAAGGACAACATTTAACTGGGGCTGGTTTGTAGGTTCAGAGATTCAGTCCATTGTCATCATGGCAGAAAGCATGGCAGTGTGCAGGCAGACATGGTGCAAGAGAAGGAGCTGAGAGTTCTACGCCTTATTCTGAAGGCAAACAGGAGAAAACTGGCATCCACGGGCATCCAGGAGGAAGCTCTCAAAGCCCACCCCCACAGTGACACACTTCCTCCAACAAGGCCACACCTCCTCCAACAAGGCCACACCTCCTCCAACAAGGCCACACCTCCTAATAGTGTCACTCTCTGGGCCAAGCATATTCAAACAACCACACTGACTGCGAGATGATCCTGGGCAGACAAGGGCTCCAGCAGGTAACAGCATGAGGCAGACACTGAAGCAGGACAGGGAACCTACACAGGGTAAAGAGTGGAGAAGAGGGATGGAACTGGTCTGACTAAACATCAGGACAAGCCTCAGCCTTGAAGGGAAGAAGGGGAAGGGGATGGAGATTGGGGTTGGGGGGATGGGGGATGGGGCCTGGGGCTGGAGGAGCTGTGAAGTTGACTCTCAGAGCAATTAGAAGCCACAGGAAAGACTGAGAAGATGGAATGCTACTTGGGTTTTTAAATACCTACTGTAGCTGGGGTAACAACGGGACTTCAGAGCATGAGGATAAAAATAAGATGATGACTCTGGAAGCCAAAGTAGAAATCCAGGTGAGAAATAACGCTAGCCCCGGGGCGGGGGGCGGGGAAACAGTTAGCTTGTGCCGTGAGTGATTGTTTTTGTGAGTGAGGAAAAAAAGGAACTTGGGAAGAACAGGAAACTGTTTTAGCACGAGCAAGTGGGTGCTATTGTCTTAGATGGAAAACACGAAGACTCCATTAGGCAGCACATTATGGAGCTGGCAAGATCGCGCAGCAGGTTAGCTGTCTGCACCAGATGCAAGCCCGACAGTGTGAGATGGATCCAAGCAACCCACTAACGGTGGAAGAGGAGAAGCAACTCCACAAAGTTGTTTTCTGACCCTCCACATGTGTCCCTTGGCACGCACACACCCAAATATACGCATAATACATCACACACTCGCATGCACACGCACGTGCGTGCACACACACACACAAAATTAATGATTGGAAATAACAATAATGTGGTAACACAGGTCTATAATCCTAGCTACTAGGGAGGCCCAGGTAGAGGAATCGCAAGTTCAAGGCATGTCTGGGCGATGTAGCAAGATTCTGTGTCAAAATAAAACATTAAAATATCTGCTGAGATGAACATCAGATATCATTATGGGATGTAAGCTTGATGACCTGAGGATAAAGGCGGAAGGAGACCTAGAGGTGTGGCTCACCAGGACAGAGCTGCCCACTGTGCTTGATTTAGCTGTGCCTGGCTCTAAGTCACTCCGTACTGTGTGAAAACAGTGGCTTTCTGGTTGTATGATGCCCCCAGGTAACTATTTTACAAGCAGAATTTGGTTCCAGATTGGGTGCAGAGGCAAAGGCAGATGGCTTTATATCTCACTGTTCAAGGTAGACACTGTCTGTTCGGCACAACCGTGAGGCTCAGAATGACAAGTGATTCTTACAGTACTGAGGCACTGGCTATAAGCTTTCCAATGTAGATTGGGAACACATGACCCTTTACTAGTACCAAACTTATTATTGTATTTTATATCTCCGATTATATTCATTGTATTATTGTTTTAGGTCTTGCCTAGTTGACCACAATAGCCTGCGGGGCTCTTAGCCCTACCCTCCAGTTGTGCCTCCTTCACACAGGGGCCAATAAATTCTGACATTGTCACCATCTAGGTTTCTAGCACAGCACACTTGTTACAAGGACCTTATACTATTTGCAGCACCAGAAAAAAAAATTATACTTGGTGGCACACACTTGCAATTTCAGCCCCCCAGGAGGCTGAGGCAGGAGGATTATGAAATCTGGTCAGTCTCAGTTACATACTGAGATTTTGATTCTAAGTGAACAGAGAAGACATAGTAGCATCAAGAAGGTATCTGTTAACATTTGGGAATGCAGGGGGCACTCGGTGAGCCGAAGGGGCCACTCAGTGAATGAGTCCGAGAATAAACTAGGGTGTGACGGCGGTGTGGAGGTCAACCTTGTGAAGGAAAAAGCGAGACGGAGAGCGGGGCGCCACAGGCTCCTGCAACTCCTCGGAGAGTCCTGATCTACCGCACAGGCCATTAGATAAGATGGCTCCTGGTGTGAGACAGCAAAAAAAGGAACGGAGGCCAGGGAGACCCTCCCTCCGCCCCGATTTCATGGAAGTCCTCACAGGTGATGATACTCCCCCCCCTCCTTCTACGTATTAGGCAGGGCTTTCATTAGAGCACTGCAATGATGTGGCGAGATATGATTGGCCAAGGATTTAGGAGCTCGGGATTGGCTCAAACACTGTATATAATAAGCTAATGGGCTGGGCAATCAACTCAGATCTGCACTCTGATGTTGGTCTCCAGACTCAAACTTCCTGAGGTTCATCACGTGACCTACTGGACACTCTCCACTCCCAACCCCCATCCTAAGTCCTGTTCTCACAAGGGTGTGCCGTCCCAGAGGACATGAGGGGGTCTATATATCAAAGGAATAATCAAATGTATAAAATGCTGCCAGGAGATTAAAAAAGCTAATACCAATACCCTACTGCTAGTGTCTACTGTATGCATATCCAGTACCAAAATCTGTTCTCCATCCCTCACAGGTACTAACCCTGCATCTTCCTACAACACCCAGGACACAAAAGGACCCATTGGATTTCATTGACACAGAAGTCAATAAAGAGCGTCTTCATCCAACAAAAATTAAGTTTTGCATTCATGAGAGTGCAGTGAGGTAAAGAACTAAACGCAGAGACACGTATTAGAGTTGGGTGTGTGTGTGTGTGTGTGTGTGTATTTTAATTAGCAGGTCAGAGAGTATTATTTTTGGTATAAGGAGAGAACAAATACTTGATCTGAGAGTGTCCTAGCCAAAGAAAGGTGACGTGATTCTGAGGTCGGAGGGAGAATGAGAGTCCTAAAGTTAAGGACATGCCAGGTCAAGTTCAAGATCAGGTTAGAGAGCTGGAGATGTAGCTCTGTTGAGGGAGAGAGGACTCTCATCAGTCATAGCCAAGTGCAGCAGCCTATGTCTGTGATCCCAAGCACTGTGGAGGAGGAGCCACGAGGATTAGAAAGTTAAGGTCACCCTGTGCTACATAATGAATCTGAAGGCAGCCTGGGCTAATGGAAATTTATCTCAGAAACCAAAGTCAGGTTAATGGTTAGGCTAGATCAGGTGAGGTTTGGAGACCCTGTAAAGAGACTTTAGATTATTGAACCACATAAGGAAGGAACTGCCTCTCGGGTGGCTGGGAGCAGGAAATCTGCATGTAATACATGTTTTAGAAGACGGCCCTGACCCCTGTGTGAACAACGAACTGGAGGGTAGGGCTAAGAACCAAAGCACATGGCCACCTGGAGGCAACTGTGGACAACTAGGCAAGGCATAAAAACGATACAATAAATATAATACAAGATATAAAATATAATAATAATTTTGGTACTAATAAAGGGTCATAGTATATAGTTCAAAGTTAGGATTTGTTTGTGGTTTAAAGCTGTCAAAGTTTTTTTTCTTTTTTGGATACATTGAGCTTGTTTCATGTGGATAGTCAAGCAGGGAAGCTAGAGAATTGAGTTCTGAGAAGAAGTTAAAGCTACAAGTAATTTGAAAAGCTATTGGCAATGTGGCCATGGAACCGATGACATCATGCGGATAATAAAGGGGAGTTCTAGAAGAATCTAAGAGGACTAAGCCATCGGTGGCTTCAACCCAAAGGCTGGGAAGAGATGACTCCAAGCAAAGGAAATAGAGTCACGAAGAATTTATGAGGTAGGATAACAGGGAAACTGGTGTTCCGACGGGGATACTGGTACTCTGACAGGGAAACTGGTGTTCCGACGGGGATACAGGTACTCTGGGAAACAAGACAGGTTCCTGAGATAAAAGGAAATGTGTCAAGTGAAGGGTTCACCTTTGCTTTGGGCAGGAAGGGAGATCATTGTGACTTCAACAAAAACAGCCTAGGCTAAGTGGAGGGAATGAAATCTTAATTTAACTAGTTCTCAGAAAAAGAGGACACTGAAATCATGACCTTGAAGCAACCATGTTAACTATTTTGAGGATTTTTTTTGGGGGGGGGGTCCCTCTCTAAGTCAAGCAGAGACATAGAGTAGTACCTGGAAGGGAAGGGTCCACAGGGGCTGAGGGAAGGTCTGTGATTGTTTTCAGGTACCGTAATTGTATAATATTTGTATCCCAATGGGGATGGTCCAGGAAAGAGGGGACCAAATGAATCATCAGAGAGAGGTTAGATGGGGCTGGTGAGATGGCTCAGTGTGTGACCTGACAGAACCCACATAATAGACTCGGAAAAATAGTTCTCTGACTCCGCCTTAGCACCGTGGTCCTTACGCACATCCACACACATGCATCATTGGTATACACCCATACACACATAATTTTTAAAAAATTAAAGTTAGAAGGGATGAGATTCAATAGAAGGCAGAAATGGCCATTAATAGATGTAAAGACAGTTCATCCACTGGTGACTGGAGAAAAGGGTTATTTTAGGTGCAGCATTGTGGTCGAGAAAAAGAAGATATGAGTGTGAGTAGTGTGTGTGTGTGTGTGTGTTTGTGTGTGCGCATGTGTGCATGTGACTGCACATACATGTGCTCAAGGAGTCCAGGCAAGGATGGCTGGGTGTCCGGTTTGATCATTCTCCACTGTATTCCGTTGACACAGGGGGATCCTTCTGTCTGTCTCCCCCATCTGCCCCTTGCACTGGAGTTTACAGGGGGAAAGAGCCACATTCACCACATAGGTGCTGAGATCTGAACTCGGGTCCCCATGCTTATACAGCAAACCCTCTTTCCCACTCTCCAGCCTCGGTCTTGTATGCTTGCTGACGCAGTGCTAAAGAAAGGGATAGAGGGAAGTAAGGAAAGCGAACATCGGCAATGACTTCTGAGACACTTAGAAATGTAGTTCGAGATTGCTAAGGCGACCGCTTGAGGTTTCAAGGTCATGAGTTTAGAGACCAGTCCACACAGTTGTCTAACTTCCTCCTGTATTATCTGTCTGTCCCCAGAAGAAATAGCTAAGTGTAGTAGCACGTGTCTGTAATTCCAGTTCAAAGAGGATTCAGGAGGATCCCTGTCAAGGGCAGCCTGGGACTTTCACAAAGAAAGAGAACACATTTCTAGATGTGACCTAGGGACAAAATGGGCTGTGGAGGGTCAGGTAAGGAGAGACAGAACACAGGGAGCAGCGGCACATAACCAGAGGGCAGTAGAATCAGTAGGATAAAGGTGCTTGTTGAGTGAAATTTTGGGAAAAGGAGACAAAGGATTGAGCGTATATTATAGGATGTAGCTGGGGAGTGTGCTTCAGACCGAGTCTGAAATGGCAGAGCACTTGAAAGGAGCTCGGGAGAAGGAGAGACCTAAGGCGGCAGGAGAGGGAGCAACACCTTCCAATGAAGACATCAAAATGATAAATCCAGTGGCTCAGTATCCTAGGGATACTGAGAGTCCCCCCCGACACACACACACACAGGACAGGGATGGGGTACATGGCAGCAGTTTTGATGACATAAGAGATGAGAAAGACCTATGCAGGTAGCCAAGTGGGAGACAAGAGGAGGAAGTGGGGGCTGGAGAGATGGCTCAGCAGTCAAGAGCACTGGCCGCTCTTCCAGAGGTCCTGAGTTCAATTCCCAGGACCACATGGTGGCTCATTAACCATCTTTAATGAGATCTGGTGCCCTCTTCTGGTCTTCAGGCCTGCATACATGCAGGAGACTGTTGTAAACATAATTCTTTAAAAAAGAAAAAAAAAAGAAAGAAAGAGGAGGAAGTGGATCCAGTGTGTGTGGGGGGGATGCTAAAGAAGACATAGGGTCAAAGGTTATTGCAAGATAAGAGTGTGTTTGCTCATAGGACCGATTCACTAGAAAAGAAGAGCCTGACGCTATAGAGGAGTGGAGACAGATGTAAGAACTGAGTTCTTCAGGAACCAGTGGAATCTGAGGCATAGGAGGAGACTGTGGCTTCATCAAAAACAAGCACAAGTCTCCCCTGAACGATGAGAAAAGGCAGACTCTGAGTACTCATGTCAGGAGGCCAACAAACTGGTGGTAAACAAGTGATTTCCTGATCAACTGCATCTATCTCTTCAGAAAATATAAAGTACGGTCTTCCATTGGCTAAAAGACTAAAGTGTGAAGGTTGGTGGAGAATAGAGAGTGCATTTAGTTGGGGGCTGGAGAGATGGCTCAGAGGTTAAAAGCACTGACTGCTCTTCCAGAGGTCCTGAGTTCAATTCCCAGCAACCACATGGTGGCTCACAGCCATCTGTAATGGGATCCAATGCCCTCTTTTGGTGTGTCTGAAGATAGCGACAGTGTACTCATACACATATAATAAATCCTTTTTTTGTTTTAAAGAATGCATTTAGTCATGTCAGAGCCTGAGGAAACTTACCCCAGAAAGCACCAAGTACTAATTGCAATTTGTAGTAATGAAGTTGAAAATAAAACCAATCAGGACAATAATGTAACTTCTTCTAGCAAGAGTGGAGAGCTCAGGGTATACGGAATGCTGCGGTTTACCAGGGTTGGAAATCTGTCAGAAGTATGGTGGCCAGCCAGAGCCAGTAAAGTGGTGGGAGATGTCGTAAGGGGTGACCGAAGTGATAAACCGTAGAACTGAGGCCAGTCGAGAAGCAATCCTTAGGGAGAAAATGGGATTGCTGGTCCAGTGCAAAGGGTCTCTGGTGAAGAGCCAGAAGTGAGCTCAAGTGGTAACAGTGGGGGGCGTTTCCATTCAAGTCCCCGTCAGCCTTGTTACCTTGTAAGTTTGAGAGGGTCTGACCAGATGACGACCTGTTCCATTCATTCTTTATTTCTTCCCTGAATGTTTGATTTTTCCCTGGGCAGGTGCACCAGACACTGACAAAAACATCCTCCCTTTGAGGATCTGTCTTTGGTTAGGGAGTAAGAGAAATTATTAAAAGACAGACTGGAGAGATGGCTCAGCGGTTAAGCCAAGTTGACTGCTCTTCCAGAGGTCCAGAGGTCCTGAGCCAGCAACCACATGTGGCTCACAACCCTCTGCGATGTTATTTTGGCGCCCTCTTCTGGCGTACAGGCATATATGCAGGCAGAACACTATACATAACTCTTTTTAAAAATTTAAAACAAACAAAAGGGGTAGCCAACGGCCTGTGAGCATCATGCCTAAGTTTTACTGTGACTACTGTGATACATATCTTACCCACGATTCCCCATCTGTGAGGAAGACACACTGCAGTGGTCGGAAACACAAAGAGAATGTGAAAGACTATTACCAGAAATGGATGGAAGAGCAGGCCCAGAGCCTGATTGACAAGACAACGGCTGCATTTCAACAAGGAAAGATCCCACCCGCTCCGTTCTCTGCTCCTCCGCCTGCAGGGGCCATGATCCCGCCTCCCCCCAGTCTCCCGGGTCCTCCTCGGCCTGGCATGATGCCTGCACCCCACATGGGAGGCCCTCCCATGATGCCAATGATGGGCCCCCCTCCTCCTGGGATGATGCCTGTGGGACCAGCTCCTGGGATGAGACCGCCCATGGGAGGCCACATGCCCATGATGCCCGGGCCTCCCACGATGAGACCCCCCGCCCGCCCGATGATGGTGCCCACACGGCCCGGCATGACCCGGCCAGACAGATAAGAGCAGAAGCGCTCGCTCTTCATCGTTTTGTATTGTGCTGTTTGACCAGGAGATCTTGGTGCTGAGCCTGAGTGCTTACTAGACGCATGGCCAGGACCTTCCTTCATAACAGAGAGGAAGAAGTGATACAGAAGGGGCTGTTTTCACTTACATTGGGAAACGTGAAAATAAAATGGTCAGCTGTTTTAGTTAAAAAAAAAAAAAAAAAAAAAAAACAAACAAACAAACAAACAAACAAACAAAAACCCAAAACCTCGAGGTGTAACCTAGCAGGATGCAATGGTGTACCGAACCGAAGGGTTAGGAAAGATTTCTGGCCCAGAATGCCTGCCTAGTGTGTGTCAGGCACTAGGTTCAATCGTGGAAGTGTGTGGTGGCTTCTGTCATTATCAGGGTGTCGATTTCCCTTTGGATTCCTTGACGTGCAAAGGGAGGCGGCTGCAAAGCAGCAGGTAGCGTCAAGTTCCTTCAAACACGCGGAAATTTAGCGCAGAATCCCGAGTTCTAGATGGCTGGATTTCGGCGGGGTCAGGGTTAAACCTACCTCTCAGAGAAGTCAGCTGGAGCCGCGGTAGGTATCTGGCCATCAAAGATGGGGAGGTCGTAATCACTGCGTTGGGAAACAAGTCATCTTTTCCATCGTCCTGGCTCTCCGATGACTGAAGGGGCTCACTGTCCTTGGGGGACAGGAAATCACCGGCCTTGCGGGACTCCAGGGGATCACTGGCCTTGCGGGACTCCAGGGGATCACTGGCCTTGCGGGACTGAGGAGGATCGCTGGCCTTGCGGGAATCACTGGAGTGACGGGACTTGAAGGATACGGAGGGCTCATAGAATTTGTGAGTCTTGGACGCTTCGTTGTTCTCTTCTTGTCCTTCCTCCCCAGCCGCTTCGGCCTCATCACCATTCTGCACCTCCAGGAGCCTGAGCACAAGGGGCTTCGGTTGGAATTCAGAGGTTGTGTGTGTTTCTGTCGTCTTCGTGGTGTTCTGCCCATCCGTCACCTCGGATCGCACGGATGAACCTGAGAAGTCTCCTTCCTCCATTCCGGTTAGCAGCTCCGACTACCCGGGGCTCAAACTCTCCGCCAGCCGCCCAAGCTCAGTCCGCGGAGTGGACAGGTGATTCGGGGCCGCCGGCGCCTTGCCCCGGACAGACTCAGCTCCGCCCCCACCGCCTAGCCCCGCCCCACCGCTCCGGCCTCTGCGCCCGGGTCACCGGTTGCTATGGAAACATGATGCTCTCCTAGGGTGCGTCTCTTGTTAGATACACCCCAGGAGCCAGAGCCTGGGGAGAGGGCTCCTGCTCCCGCTTCCGGTATGAACGGAGAAGACTATAAACGCTTCCTGACTGGTTAGATTTCCGAGGTTTCCCGACACGGACTCTTTACAAAGGCTGGGAGTGGATAGGAGATTTTTAAGACTATCCCCACCAGCCATCACTAAGGCAATAAGAATTCTGCAGTTGGAATGAAGGTTGTGAAGGGGAGGACGTTCACTGGCACTTGATCCAAGCTGAGAATTTATCAGAATAGTGTATAGCTGTAACCGCTTCTTTACGTGAAATTCTGCAAGCCTTCACAACAAAAACACTTCAACAGGTTCTAAATATATACACACGTTCAATGTCTTCTTGTGTACCGTTACACGGCTCGTTATCAAAAAAAAAACGAGACGAGGCGTTGGACTGTGAGATAGGGAGAGGCCGCGACTAGATAATAAAGGTGGCGAGCTTCTTCCTCAGTCTCCCGACTTGAGACAAAAGCCTGGAAACTTAAAAGCTTTGCAGGCTTTTCTCTCCCACCAGCAGCCGTCCTGCTGATACACTGTCTCTACAAGTTTAAGGCCTGGTGTCTCACAGCAGTTCTGGGCCAATCGAACTCACCAACCCTAAATTAGGGAAGGAAAACTGTCCTGAAGCTTTAAGACCCCAATCTGGAGTCCCTTTCTGCAGAGGGTCTTTAATTTCTGTGTTGGTTGCACGTGTGTTTCTTTGTCCCCAATAAATACTTTTCTCCAACTGCTAATTCTATGGTGCTTGAGATGTGTCTACTGTAGCCTGTTTTGCTGCAGACTTTCCTGCCTGTTAATTTTTTTTGACCTCTTAATTTAACTTTATTTTTACATACATTGGTGTGAGTGTATCAGATATCCAGGAACTGGAGTTACAGATAGTTGTGAGCTGCTATGTGGGTACTGGGAATTGAACCCAAGTCCTCTGGAAGAACAGCTTGTGCTCTTAACCACTGAGCTGGCAGAGAAAGCGAACTTGACCAAGACCCCTAGGCTATCACTGCAGATAAATTAGTCTTATTGATCATGTAATTAATCTTGTGAACAGCACAGTTGTGTGTTCATGTACTTATTCATAGTGATACTTCTGAAATATACCAAGATTTTTGTAGCCTTGTTTGTTAGGGCTCCTCCTCTCCCGAGTCTCTCCTCCCCACTTTTTTTTTTTTTTTTTTTTTGAGACGAACTTACTCAGCAGTTCAAGTTGGCCTGGAACTATTCAGTTCTGTTAGCCTCAAACTCCTGTACTTGTGGCAATCCTCCTGCCTCAGCTTCCCAAGTAATGTTACAGGTGTGAATCATTGTGCTGACTTCTGTGCATTTTTATTCTTAATGCTATGTCTGTGTGTGTCTGTGTAAGGATGTACACTTGTTCATATCGGTGCCCATGGAATCCAGAGGAAGGCATCAGATCCCCTTGAGCTGGAATTGCAGGCAGTCAGGAGCTGCCAAAGGAGCTGGAAACTGAACTGGGAACCTCTGCAGAAACAGCACTCAAGTGATGAGCCATCTTTACAGCCCCTACCATGCACTCGAGCGTGTGTGTGTGTGTGTGTGTGTGTGTGTGTGCGTGCATGCACGCACATGTGTGTCAAAGCCTGGAAAATGCCCATTTTCATCACCAAAATAGTATGAGAAAGAAGGGCAGAGTTGATGGGGTTTCAGCGTGTGCTTGTTTTCAAGGGAAGGAACTAAAAATGTTAAGAAATAACATTTCAAAATATACAGCTATAAAGACACCATTTACATAATTTGGGGTGCTTGAATTTACTATCCTATAAAAAAACTAAAGACAACATTTTTGTGGAAATTAATAGGAGTGGAACTAGGAGACTCATTCTAGGATATGACTGTACCAGATAATCTGTTGCATTAAACTCATTTAAAGATCTAATTACATTTGGGGGGCTGGAGTAGATGGCTCAGCTATTAAGATCACTTATAGCCCTGGATAGATGGCTTAGTGCTTAAGAGTTGTTGCTCTCGCTCCGACCCGCAGAAAGGAGCGACACCACGCGGAGTTCTTCTCACAGCAGTTTATTCAGGAACCTTAACAATGTCCAAAACAAGCCCCGGAGGCCCCTCCCTGTCTGCCCTTAAGTCCCTGTGCCTGCACCACTCGGATCCTGCCACGCAGGGGCTCTCAATTCGCCCAAGGTGTGGCTCCTTAGATGGCCTGATAATGCATAGCAGCGAGTCTGCGCAGTATAGCCTGCGGGCGTGGCTCTTCAGGGGTGTGTAAGGAAGTCAGGTGCTAGTCATAAGACTTGGCAACCGTCCCAGGCGCCACCTTGGCATGGTCACCACACCCGCTCCTCACAAAGAGTATTTACTGCTCTTACAGAGAGGACCTGGGTTTAGTTCTCAGCACCTACGCGGTGGCTCTCAACAGTCTTTAACTCCATTTCTAGGGAGTCCAGCACTACTTCTGATCTCCGCAGGCTCCTGCATATATGTGATGTAATCCCATACATACACCCAGCTATCGCACATATGCTTAAAAGGGTTTTTGAAGACCACTCGCTGCTCTTGCAGAGAACCCACGTGGTGACTCACAAATGATTACACTCCAGTTTCGGGGAATCGGGCATCCTCTTCTGGACTCTTCAGGAACTAGGCACACACATACGGTACACTTCCGAACGTGCAGGTAAAACATCCAATCCATAAAATGCTTAAAGATTTTATTACATTTCTGTATATGTGTTGTACGTGCATGTATACCTGCCACTGTGCACATCAGGAGGTCGAGCACACGCACCCCAATACGCATGCGTCGCGCTTCCTACGCTGGTTGCTAACCCCCTTTTCCGGTACAGACAAATGTGAGTTAGATTTCCACTGTTTCAGACTGAAAAGTTCCAGCACTTCAGTGGTGCTCAATAAATGTTTACAAAGAGAATAAGCAAAACTGGCGTGCACCTCTTGGGTGTTTTGAACCCATATTTTCTAAGCTTGGAAAGCTGGCAATTGATACCAGGTTCTCCAAGGAAATAAATGTCACCTAATGAAGCATGATGGGAAAATTACCAGCCAGGCAGCCCCTTTGACAACACAATAGCTTGGGTGAGCTTCATTTCCGCTAGAGCTCTTGTGACATGTTTCTGTGTCACTAGCCTGAGATATCTCCAGTACAGAGCTCTTACTTTATTTCATGTCAGCGTCAAGCAATGAGAGACATGTTGTTTCTCAATAGCTGTTCCTCAGAGGACAATCTCCGGCCACGTACCTTGTTACCAAAATATAGAATTTAAGATCAGAATGTGATCAAACCCCCAAACTGTTCTCACCTCTGGTAAAGGCACCCAAGGGTTTAGATGTCCTAAGAAAACGCATATAGCATCTGAGTTTGAGCTGGAAGGGGTCTGCATCTGAGACAATCTTTTCACAAGGAGAAAACCAGAGTGATTAAAGAATGTGTCCATGGGTCCATTCATGGAAGGCTTGGGGCAGAATCTAAAATCCCAGGTTTCCAGTAATCCCGAATCAATGTACAATCCAACTTGCATATGCCCGAGCAGAGGAGCTTTGATGTTTTCTTATCCGAGTGACTCGTGTGCTAGGATACAGCTAAACATGACACTGCAGCATTGAGCGTGAGGAAGAACTCACTTCTCGGAGGAAGAACATGATGTCTGTATACATAACTGTGCTGGCTAGTTTTATGTCAGTGTGATACGAGCCGGAGTCACTTGGGAAGAGAGAACCTCAACTGAGAAACTGCCTCTACCACACCCGCCCGTAGGCAAGACTGGGACGCATTTTCTTGATTGATGATCGACACAGGAGGACGCAGTGCGCTGTAGGCGTTGCCACCCCTAGGCAAGTGGTCTTGAGTTGTATAAGAAAGCAGTCTGAGCGAGCTAAGGGGAGAAAGCCAGTAAGCAGCTCCCCTCCGTGGCCTCTGTATAAGCTTCTGCCTCCAGGTTCCTGTTCCAGTTCCTGGCCTGACTTCCCTGGATGATGGACTATATGCTGTAAGATGAAATGAACCCTTTCCTTTCCACATGGCCTTTCGTCATAGTACTTTATCACAGTAATAGAAACCCTAAGTAAGCCATACACTCAGTTAAACTACCTACTATTGTAACTTAAGCGTGGAGGCAGAGACAACTGTGTGCTACGAACAGGGTTATCATCTTCACCATAGTTGGTTATTTTGCCAGAGTTTCCTCATTTTAAAAGGATGTGTGAGCCAAAGTCTCTTCCAAATATATATGCATTGGTAAATTAAAGCAAAGCATCTTAGTTGCAAATTGGACTTACCGTGTCTGCGGCTAAGTTATAGTTAATTGCTTTTACAAAACATTCCTAATGGAGCTGGAGAGATGGCTCAGAGGTTAAGAGCACTGGCTGCTCTTCCAGAGGTCCTGAGTTCAATTCCCAGCAACAACATGGTGGCTCACAGCTGTCTATAGTAGGACCCAATGCCCTCTTCTGGTGTGTAGGTGTGCATGGAAGCAGAGCACTCATACATGAAATACATATATCTTAAAAACAAACAAAACAACCACACCAACAAAACAATCCTCACACCCTGCGTGGTGGTATACACAGCACCCAGGCGGCACTGTAAGGTCTTGTCTCAAAAGACGAAACAAGTCTTCTGAAGAAGCCCTGTCTTTTTTTTTTTTTTAAAGACTTATTTGTATATTTTATGTATGTGAGTACACTGTAGCTGTCTTCAAACACAGCAGAAGAGGGCATCGGATCCCATTACAGATGGTTGTGAGCCACCATGTGGTTGCTGGTAATTGAACTCATGGCCTCTGGAAGAGCAGTCAGTGCTCTTAACCTCTGAGCCATCTCTCCAGCCCTGAAAGCCTGTTTTAAAACCACATTTCGGGTTGCTGCTCTCTCCTCTCTCTTTCTGAGCTGATAGCGCTCCTGCCAACATGGTGAACGTTCCTAAGACCCGCTGGACATTCTGCAAGAAATGTGGGAAGCACCAACCCCACAAGGTGACCCAGTACAAGATGGGCAAGGATTCTTTGTATGCCCAGGGAAAGCGGCGTTATGACAGGAAACAGAGTGGCTATGGTGGTCAGACTAAGCCTATTTTCCGAAAAAAGGCTAAAACTACAAAGAAGATCGTGCTGTGACCGGAGTGCGTCGAGCCCAACTGCAGATCTCAGAGGATGCTGGCTAGTAAGAGGTGCAAGCATTTTGAACTGGGAGGCGACAAGAAGAGAAAGGGCCGAGTGATCCAGGTCTAAGCCGATTTTGTTATGAAGACAGTAAAATCTTGACCTTTCACCCCCTCTGATTGTCTTTGGTGAGGGAATAAATTAAAGCTTTCATAAATTGAAAATAAATAAATAAAACCACATTTCTACTCTGTGTCTCATCTGGTGTATCAGGCTGGCAGCAGACAAGTGTCATGTGTCTTCCTGCATTTAGTTAAGCTCTATTTGTGGGTCTGGGAGCACTCATGGTCACTGCTCTGGGACTGGGAGCACGCATCGTCATTGTTCTTTCCTGACACGTCTGTCCTGCATTGTTCAGTGAACACATTTAAAGATATCTGCTTTTTTATTAAAAAAAAAGTTTAAATGTATAAGTATAAATGTATTGCTGTTGATAAAACACACAAGGGGGGTAGGCGGGAAGATGGGAGTTAAGTCAGTCAAGTATTTGCTGTGCAAGCATGTATATGTGGGTCTGATTCATGGAAACTGAAAAACAAACAACACCCCTCAGCAACAAACAAACAAACAAAACAACAAACAAACAAACAAAAGCCCCTAGCATATAAGATTTATGGTTCCTAAGAAAGGACACCTAAAATCATCTGACCTCACATGTACACGCATGAACATACACACAAAACATAAAGAAAAGCCACAGGTAGGATGAAGGCTTGCCAACACATTCTTTACTTTTGAGTAAAAACCTTAATTCAGGTGTGTGGGTACAGCCCCAGGTGGATGGCATGCTTAACATGTCTGAGGCCCAGGGTTCATCATTCAACTCTCAGCACCGAAAGCAAAAATCCATATTTCTCTCAAAGAAAATAATTAAAAATTTTTAAAGTTAAAATCTTAAAAAACAAAAACAAAAATCTTAGTGAATTAGCTAGCGGTCTCTGTTTATACGCTGTGCATTGAGAGAACAGCCATGGCTTATTTTTTATTGAAAGTGGAAAGCTTCCGGTTTAAGCCAGCCTTAGCCTTGTCTTGTGTTGGTTAGAAGGGAGAGGAGTAGTGGGCCAGGTGGGTTCTAATCTCTTCTACATATTTATGGCCAGATGTGCAATCAGGTCTTTGGCGTCTTGCATGGTGGACGGTATCTCTGAACCATTCTTAGTCACCTGAGTTCCAAACAAGAACAGCTTCCTGTCGTTCCCCACTTCAGAGAGAGCCAAAGCGTCATGGATATCTGTAATGCGATAGGCTGCTTCAAGATCCTTCTCCCAGGACAGAAAAAGAACAGAAAACTTTGGTTAGTCTGTACTCTTTTTGTATACAAATATTTATTCTTTATTCTAAAAGACTCCACCTGCCGGGTGGTGGTGGCGCACGCCTTTAATCCCAGCACTTGGGAGGCAGAGGCAGGCGGATTTCTGAGTTTGAGGCCAACCTGGTCTACAGAGTGAGTTCCAGGACAGCCAGGGCTACACAGAGAAACCCCATCTCGAAAAACCAAAATAAAATAAAAATAAAATAAAAGACTCCATCACCTTAATACAGAAAACACTGAGACTTTATTATAACCCCAGTGATAGAATACGAAATACATATATTTTTTTATCAGAATTATGCCAGTGTTTTCTGGAGGAGGGGGAGAACGACTTTATTTTTAAGTTTCATTTAATTTCTTTCTTTCTTTCTTTCTTTCTTTCTTTCTCTCTTTCGGTTTTCAAGGAGCCTTCCAAGGGTTGGGTTCATAGGCGATGACATTACACCGTACTTGTACTTATCAATTAGTTTTTATCCATATCATATTTTACTGATTTTAGCACTTGTCACTGTGAGTTCTTTGTTGCTATCTTATTTATTCTGACCAAAAATTGTATACCACATTTGTGGAATATATGGAGGTTCATGGGTGTAATCTTATCTTTGTAGCCCACAATATGCTACCTAACCAAAACCTGAAGTCATTTAGTCATAGAGCACTTAGTGACTTCGGTAACAGAGTAATGGACTCAGTAGTATATAGATACGTCTCCAGTTAAATAAATCCACTGATGAAATTATAAAGGAAAAGGTAGGGGAGGGACAGTATGGGTAGAAATAGAGGTCATAACCAAAGAATAAAGACAATAAAGTAACTTCTTTTTTTTTTTTTTTTTTTTTTGGACACAGGGCCTTCCTCTCCAGCCCAAGCTGGCTTGGATCTTGCAATCCTTCTGTCTCGGCTCCCCACTGCTGAGAGTACAGGCGTGAGGCTCCATGCCCAGCTAAGATAACTTTTAGAGAATCCTGATGTAGCATATTGACCTAGTGATTCACCTAAAAACATAAAGTAAACATTTTGATAAAAGAGTATAAAAACAAACATGCATTAAACTAGAATAGCTAAGCCTTTTATCAGTAAGTCCAAGCAAAGTTCCCGACTTAACTGGGCCTAGTGGCACACTCGGCACTCGGGAGGCAGAGGCAGGCAGATCTCTGAGTTCAAGACCAGCCTGGTCTACAGAGTGAGTTCCAGTGCCAGCCAGGGCTACACTGAGAAACCCTGTTTTGAAAAACAAAACAGGAAGGAAGGAAGGAAGGAAGGAAGGAAGGAAGGAAGGGAGGGAGGGAGGGAGGGAGGGAGGGAGGGAGGGAGGGAGGGAGG
>NW_021604791.1:6333695-6340873 GCF_004785775.1 Grammomys surdaster
GAAGGAAGGAAGGAAGGAAGGAAGGAAGGAAGGAAGGAAGGAAGGAAGGAAGGAAGGGAGAGAGGAACCTGTGCTATTCTTCCAGCACCTGCATTTTAGGGTTCAGAGATGCCTATAACTACAGATTCAAGGGATGATGCTATCTTCTGCTCCCTTCAGGCATCTGCACTTACATGCACAAACACCACTGCCACCACCTCCACCACAACTACACACACACACACACACACACACACACAAATTAAATATTTAAAAAATGGGAATCTCTGCTGGGCATTGTGGCACACACCTTTAATCCCAGCACTTAGGAAGCAGATGCAGGCATATCTCTCTGAGTTTGAGGCCAGCTTGGTCTTCATAGTGAGTTCATAAACAGTCAGAACTATGTAGAGAGACCCTGTCTCAAAAAGGGGTGGGGGGGTGGGATGTCCAATATAAAAATATAAACCATAAGCAAAACAAAATGATAACCACGGAGATAGTGGGGAAGCTGCTAGTGACGAGTATAGCCAACACAGGGATGTTTTTGCAAATGATATTAAGTACTCTTATGTTTCAAATAAGGAACGGGAGAGGCTCCAGGTCCAGCTTAGTGGTAAGCAATATGCTTAGTGTACAAGAGAATTTGAGTTTGATTCCTAGCACCACTAGGGAAAGTCAGAGGGGTTATAAGAGGAAGTAGGAAATCTACAGATGTAGAACTCAACCAATAACGAACACCTTAAAAATAAAGAAGGATGTTAAAAACCAACTCTAGCCACATCTCGTTGGCAAAAATGAAGTTACAGCAGCGAGTCTCGATGAGGATGTGGAGCTGCTTGTCTCCCAGAAGAAGAATCAACTAGCGACATTTAGGAATCTCTAATACGACTGTTTGCAAATCCGAAACTCCAGCTCTTCGAGGTATGCACACTTGAGAGATGTGAATCCTCGTGTATAAGAGCACACTCATCTGAGAGCTCACAGAGACACTGTAACAGTAAACAACTGGGGATACTAAAAATGGCCAGCAACAAGAGAAGGGCCAGATTAGAGTCCTTCAGCAGAGCACTACGCAGCTCAAATGATGTCCTGGAGCTTCTAAGTCTTTGCAGTTTCCTCCTCCCACACTGCTGGGGATAAAACCCAGGACCTCTCACAAGCTGAGCATATCCAGTGTCATTGAGCTACAACTCTTAGGCCCCGAGTCCTTGACGTTTTAAGATACTTCACTTAGAAATGAAAAACCAATTATCACCCCTTCTTTTTCAAATGCTGGCAGAATGTCAGAATGTGCTGGGCCAGCCTCTATCCTGGACGTCAGTCCAGGTTCCTGCTGAAGTAGGAGACAGCATCAGTCCTAAGTACTTATTTTACTTCTGTGAACAACATCCCACCCATAGAAGACGTAAGGGGAAAGGCAGGCAACTTAGCTCTTCTTCATCAACAAATCAAGCAATAAGAGAAGAGGTTCAGTGTTCAGTGTTTGGATATCTAAAGGGTGTGTGTGTGTGTGTGTGTGTGTGTGCCCATATGTGTGTGAGTAGTAGTAGTTGTTGTAGAAGAGGAAGGAGAAAAAGAAAAAGAAAAAAGTTATAGTCATAGAAGTAGTACACATAAGATTTACCATTTTAGTGTTTCAAACCATTGCTATCAACAATTTCCCAAAGTCTTTATCTCGCTAACCTGAAGCCCTGTGAGTACTAAGCTAACTCCACTTTCCACCCTCCTTCAGTCCTTGGCAAGCCCCATTTCCACTAGGGATATCGACAGATTTGATGACTCTGGGTGAGCAGAATCACACAGCAGTTGTCCTTCTGTGGCTAGCTTATCCGTTGAGGAGAGTACCTGCAAGGTTCCTCTGTGTGGTTGCATGCGGTAGAGCTTCCTTCCCTCTGAAGGTTAAAGAAAGGGCTGTATGGAGACACCACATTTTGTTAAGCATTCATCTGTGGATAGACACTCTGATAACTTCGAACCCATGGCTATTGTAATAACAATAACACTGCCATGACCATAGGTGTATAAAAATAGATTGGCTCTCTGATTTCACTCCTTTGTGGCTTATACAAATAAAGGAGACTTGCTACAGCAAACAAATCCTATTTTTTTTTCCTTAATGGCTTTACATTCCCAAGAACAGGGCACAAAGTTTCAAGTTTCTCCTGGGGCGATTATTTCTTTTAATGCATGCACCAAATAAATTCAGTTTAAGTGTAACTGATCTAAAACAAGACCCTTTCTTTATACACAGAAGCCACTCAATTATTGTGTTGAATGCAATCAACAATCGATATTGGTTTGTTAAAGTGAGTTCATTGCACATGGTTCAATTCTTTCCATTTCTCCATGAGACAACAGACAAAGCAACTCAGGGACTTGGAGGACACAAGGTAAATTGTTGGGGTTTTTTTTTTTGTTGTTTTTTTTGTTGTTGTTGTTGTTTGTTTTTTGTTTTTTGGTTTTTTTTGGTTTTTCGAGACAGGGTTTCTCTGTGTAGCCCTGGCTGTCCTGGAACTCACTCTGTAGACCAGGCTGGTCTTGAACTCAGAAATCCACCTGCCTCTGCCTCCCAAGTGCTGGGATTAAAGGTGTGCACCACCACTGCCTGGCCGTAAATTTTCTTTCTATTGAAAGAACGTATATTCCAGGAGATCTAATACATTGAGTGGAGGGGGTATTATTGGATATCTAGCTATTAAAACCAGACATTTCTGAGTTAATATGAAACTATTGAGTGTGAGTTACATCAACATAGTTTTGGGGGGACAATCCTGAAAGCTAGACAAGGTGCTCTGCTACTGAGTCACAGAGCCAGATTTGCAGAGTTTTACCTGTTTGTTGGCAAACACAACAAGAGGGAGCCCTGGATTTGGATCAATTAGCTGATGAAGGTATTTCTTAGCTTCAGGTAATCGTTTGTGATCAGCTGAATCTACCACAAAGATCAGCAGCCATCCTTTGGGTAGGTACATCTCCCAGTAGGAGCGGAATGGCTCACTGCCACCAACTGCAGAGAAGAAGAAGTCATAAAATAAACTCAGAGGCATGTCTACCAAGGAGGGAGTGGCAGAAGACATCTGGACATGCTTGGGCTTTTTAGATAGATCTGGGTGTCTCTAGGTGGTATTTAGGGTCATGAGGACAAACAAAGTCTTGTGGAGGGGTGAGGTATAAGGGGAAGACAGGAGGCATGGCCTGACTCTGGGTTATTAGTGAGGTGGGACAGCATTGCCACACAAGATCTAGGACTGTACAAGAATCCCATCCAGGGTCATGCCTCTCAGGATCACCACATCAGCAGGGACTGTAGCTTCCGGCTGGAGATTAGTGCTGATGAGAAGGAAGACTTACTCTCCAGGAACTCCATCTGCCTGTCTTCGGAGTTGATGTGAACTGCGTTGAAACCTTGGGTAGGTGCAATGCTGTGCTGGACTGTATTAGAAGCTAGCAAGTGGAGGACACTGGTCTTTCCTGCTCCATCCAGGCCTAGTACTAGGATCTGCTTATTCTTCACCTGTGAAATAAAAGATAAACCAGTAAAGCCATGTCAACTGGGGCTGTGCTAGGCTGGCATCTGACAGCTGTGTTAGGACTTCATAACAGTAGAATTGCTAACCAGTCTAAACCCAAACTATAGCTTCTGTGATATTACTCTCATGTCCCTTTTCTATTGTCCAATTCTTTGTTAGTCTATCAACAAATATATGTATACACACACACACACACACACGAACATACACACACTTATCTTAGAATGTATGCACTGTGCAGTGTCACAGATCTATGGATCCCAGACCAATTTCCAGACATTTTTTTTCTTCTTTTTTCACATTGCGTGTGTGTGTGTATGTGTGTGTGTGTGTGTGTATGTGTGTGTGCACGAACATGTTCTTGCATAGTGTCACCTCACCATGCACATAGAAGTCAGAGGTCAATTCTCAAGAGTTGGTTATCTCCTACCCTGTGGGTCCCAGGGATCACATCCAGGTTGTCAGTCTCTAATGCCAATGTCTCTACCTGCTGAGCCATCTCAGCACGTTCCTTCTTGAATTCACATCTATTGGCACCTCCACTAGAGTGGTTTGTCTATCAAGTACGGACTGCTCCATCCAACAGGGACACACTTGAGGTCTTGTCATTTGTCTTGTCAGTTGGATAAACTGGCTACGAAATATTAGGGCAAGATTCCTCCCTTATGTTTTTGTTCTTTGTTTGTATCCAGGACAAGTTTTTTCTGTGTAACAGTTTTAGCCCAGAACTTATTTTGTAGACCTGGCTGGTCTCAGGCTCACAGAGATCTGCCTGCTTTTGCCTGGGGTACTAGGATTAAAGACATGTGCCACCACCACCCAGCTCTCTCTTATATTTTTAATAGAGGTATCATAATCAATCAGAAAGGCTGAGACTATAGAAATTGTGAAGCCTGTCGCAATAACAAAAGAGTATTTGTTATAAAGCCAAACATTAAACCTGGCCATTTGTAGGCAAGCTTCAAAAGCAGCTTTCTACTAACATTCCAGTCTTAGAGAAGTCTCATCCCAAATGAGCAGAAAGGAGCTTATACCTTTAATCCCAGCACTAGGGAGGCAGAGGCAGGCAGAACTCTGTGAGTTCAAGGTTAGCCTTGTCTACATTAGTGAGTTCTAGGACAGCCTGAGCTACATACCAAGACCCTGTCTTGAGAAACAAACAAACACAAACCCAAGTGATCAGAAAGGAAGTATAGCATGAATGCAGAGACAGCCCAGGGTGCTTAGGGATGTGGTTTCTATAGTGCAAACAATATTTAAACAAAAACATTAGCAATTGTCTCCAATGGTACTGCTTCCAAAATAATCACATCATACAACTCTGCTTGCTCTACTGGAACACTAGACAGTATTAATTGAGCACAGTGCTGAGGATTAAACTCAAGAACTTGAACTTGCTAGGTAAGTATTCCCACCCCCAATCAAAAACATGATCTCACTGTTTGAGTCAGAGGTCACTATGAAGCCCTGCTTGGCCTGGAACTCACTGTGTAGATCAGGCTGGCCTTGAACTCACAGATCTACCTGTCTCTGACTCTGAGGAGTAAAGGTAGGTACCGCATTTGGTACAGAAGGTGATCTTAAATAGCATTAGAACCTCTAGCCCATCTCTCTTGTCTGATGAATTTTTTGTTTTCTTGAGTCTCACTTTTTAGCCCGGAGTGGCCTTAATTTCTCTCTAGTGCTGGCACTGAAACCATTCTCATCTGGTTTTTTTTTTTTTTTTTTTTTAAATCTGTGTAAAAGAAAGATGTTTTAAGGCATGGGCTAAGAAGGACTTATGTAGAAAGCAGGAACTGTGAAGACCTCAGATTTTAAAGACAGTACATATTTGGGTTTTGTTCTTTGGGAGAATAATTGTTTGTACCATGTAATCTGGTGCACTCCCCTGAATCGGGGTGGGGGGTGGGAGACAAATAGGCCAGCTTTGATGCTTAGGTTTCATGTGGATGCTGGGGTCCAATGTCAGGTCCTGTGCACATCACCAACTTCCCAGCCCAAAAGAATTGGTATTCTCATGAGTATTTCATACCCCTGACCTTACCTCCTTTCCCATTCTAAGTGCTGCAGTGCCTTTCTGAGAATACACTATGGTAAGGAATAGGGCATTGAAAACATTTCAAAACTGCACACTTTAAAATAATAGACGCACCAAGAAATAGCTGCGGGGCGCGGATTGTGTCCCCTACACTTGCCATTCTGAGTCCTACCCAGGCTATCCTATCATTAATTCTAAGATCACCCCCATTGCTGAAATTAGGATATATTTTATTCTGGTTGGTTATCTTCTGCTTGGCAACAGTTTTTCTTAGTGATATCTAAAATAATGGCATCTGAAGTCTTAGGAAATACTGTATTAAAAACGATCCCCTACTCTTAATCCCCAGGCCCATCTTCCCTAGAAATTTCACACTCGTGGCTTACATTTTGCTTATATTTTAAGTTTACAATTACAGACTTTGGGTTGACTGGTGGTGTGGCTCAGCGGGGAGAGTTCACCGCTTAAGTTCTGGGTTCTAATGCCAGCTCTAAGAGTCAAGCCAAACCGAACCACAGGGTCCTTCGCGTTTATCGTCTAGAGACAGCTCAAAACACTGTAAATTGAGAGTTTAGAAGACAATCTAATTTATTCTCCCCTAGGAGGGCGCGAACCCAGCCCACAACTACCAGAAATTATGCAATTTCTCACATTAAGGGAAGTGGCAGCGGCAGGCACATCCGAAGGGCAAAGTGAGGAGCCTGGCACCCGGAAAACCACCCTGGAAGGTAAATACTCAAATCTAATTCTGAACATCACTGTTCTTTGTCAATAGTTATTTCTTCTATCATCTGTGCTTCTGTGGAGTCTGTATTTTACAAGGGATCAAGTCCGGTCAATAATTCAAACCTTTGAGAACCAGGAAGTGGCTCTGAGGCAAGGAACCAGCCACGGTTCTGACCTACATAAAGCCTGGAATTCTGAGACTAATTAAGCTTGCCTCCCTCCCTCCTACTGCTGGTGGTCGGAAAGCCATGCAGATAGTAACTACAGCGCCCACGGAAAAGAACCCGGGAGCCCCCAACACATCATGTAGTCAAGCACCAACAAAGAATATATTTACAGTAAATTCAAGAAGGAGGAGGGGTCAGTATTGGTTTCGGCATTGTTTACGTGGTCCGCACACTGTTGTGAAGCGCTGCGGGATAGAGACAAGGGAAGTCTCTGTGTTCCATCAGGACAAATTAAGATCCCTGGTCTTTCTACCCTAGATGAGGGGTAGGGCCCAGGGACATAAGAAGGGGTGAAGTTGGGGACAGGAAGGGTGTGTTCGAACCTTGGCACATCCCCCCATCCATAGACAGAAGCCCTCGGCCAAGACCCGATTCTCTGCGTACTTCGGCCTCGGCCTCGACGTAACAGAGCCAGCGGGTCTGGATGCCCACAGTGGCCTCGGAAGCGAGGGTCCCGGTCCCAGGTCTCTTACCGGCGGCGGGTACAGGGTTTTAATGGAGGTGCTGCTGTTCTCCTTGACCTGTTCTGTGACCTGTTCCTTCTCTTTCTCCGTCCCTTGCTCCTTCTTGGCTTCCAGCCCTGTCCCATTCTCCTTGCCTTTCACGTCATTTTTCTTTTTCTCTTCCTTTCCTTTGTCGTTCTCATTTTCCTTGTTTTTCGAGTCTGTACTCTTT
>NW_021604791.1:6340883-6437725 GCF_004785775.1 Grammomys surdaster
TCTTTCTTTTCTCCTCTTCCTTCTCTTTTCCGGTTTCCTTGGTTTTTGAGTCCATACTCTTTCTTTTCAGGGTCACACTCTTTCTTTTCTCTTCTTCCTTCCCTTTCCCATTCTCCTTGGTTTTCAAATCCACACTCTTCCTTTTCTCTTCCTCCTTCCCTTTGTCTTTCCCGTTCTCCTTGGTTTTCACATCCACACTCTTCCTTTTCTCCTCTTCTTTCTCTTTCCTTTGGTCGATTTTCGGCCCTACCTCCTTCCCCTTCTCTTCTCCCTTCCCTATCTCTTTCGCCTTCTTGTTTTTCAGCTCCACAGACTTCTTTCTCTCCTCTTCCTTCCCTTTCTCTTTCCCCTTCTCCTTGCTTTTTACTTCCAAGTCCTTCTTTTTTTCCTTCTCTACCTTTCCTGCTGTTTCCCTACTGCTCAAAGAAAACCTTTGATTCTCTTTCTTGGCTTTCCCCCTCTCCATTCCCGCCGCGCCGTTCCCTTCCTATCCCCCGCGCGCCCGCGCGCAGGAGCTGCGGCCCTGGATCCTGGCAGGTGTGGCCCTGGTGTGGGGCTCAAGGTGGAGACGTAGGACCACAAGGCGTAGGCCACACCCGCGGTCACCGCAGTCCCCGCCAGTAAGCGCAGCTGGCGGTCTGGCATTTTGCGTTAGCGCGCCTGCCTAGGGCTGGCAGCTGATTCTTTGAACTTGTGGACCCCAGGACTGACTGTGGAAGAGGGAGGGGCGAGGATGCCAAGGGGGATGGACCGAGCTCAGTCTAGGGGAACCTGGTAACCTTCAAGAGAGAACTGGAAGAACTGGGAGAAACAGCAGGATTGTTGTTGCAGGAGGGCCTTAGGCATCCCTTGCTCCAAAAGGCACAAAGGCACTATTTGGCAGTGTTGAAGAATTCCTAAAGAGGTCCAGCTATCAGGAGACTTCAATCCCCAATTTGCTCAACCAGTCATGCCTCTAACTTAAGAATGCCTAGAGCACCAGAGTCCCTAGAAGACTCCCCACCTTCCCCCATCTTACAACCCACCACCCTAGAACACAACTTACACATCCCGCGGGCCCAATTCTACATGAATCCCCTGGGAGCCACAAAAAGGGCTCAAGCTATTCTGTCAGCTAAGGACGGAGATTGCAGGTCCTGAGAGCTAGTCAGGACAGATACCAAAAAAATGAAACAAATCCATAACAAAGCAAATAAAAACAAAAAACAAATTGAGCCAAGGTCTAGTCACCCTCTTTGATCAGTATGTAGTAACTTAAGTGAGGTGGCATCTTTAATCAGCCAAGGAACTGACCCAGGATATTTCCTATTTAATGAGGTTAGTTTTTAGGAATGGGGGAGTAAGTCAGTGATAAAGGCCCTGGGTTCTACTCAGTCAAGAGAGATCACCCAGCATTAGGGCATGGTTGCCTCATGCCTGGTTCTTACTAGCACTGGGGAACTGAGAAACACTGAGTTTAAGCTCTGTTTAAACTCATTTAAACACCGAGTTTGATGCCAGGCTAGCATGTGAAGACCCCTTTCTTCCCCCACCATAGGGAAAAATACAGTTCCTACATGAAACTGATTTTCTTTCGTTAGATATTCCAGATAAGCTGGTAAAGGAGTGATGGCTTGAGTTGTCTTGAAAATACTAGGCTCAATACTTTACAAACGCACAGACCAATAGTATGGATTTTTCCCCCTAAGATTTATTTTTTATGTTTATGGGTGTTGTACCTACAGTATTTTATATGTGTATCACACATGTGTTGCCAGAGGGGCCAAAGAGGGCATCAGATTCCCTGGAACTGGCGTCACAGAGGGGAATTGCTATGTAAGTGCTGAGACCTGAACTCAGGGCCTCTGGAAGTGCAGCAAATGCTTTTTTTTTAACTACTGAGCCATCTCTCCAGCCTCTAAATTTTGATTTTTTTAAACTGAGTTCTTCAAATCCTACTAGATTTGTTGTTTTGCTAGGAGGGGCGGGAGACAATTTTAGATAGTCACTTTAAAAGACAGTTCTTAGAAATATTAGTAAGGAAGTCCTTCCATGCCAGGCAGTGGTGAAGCATGCCTTTGATCCCAGCACTTGGGAGGCAGAGGCAGGCAGATTTCTGAGTTCAAGTCCAGCCTGGTCTACAGAGTGAGTTCCAGGACAGCCAGGGCTACACAGAGAAACCCTGTCTCAAAAAACCTAAAAAAAAAAAAAAAAGGAAAAAAAGGAAGTCCTTTATAAAATGTCAATACCCAAAACATCTTAATTCATATTCACCACTAGTTTATTTTAAAATTAATTTTAAAATGTGATACAGTGAATGGATGTTTTCTACATTGTTTTTTATTAGTGTGTATGTGTACACACACACACACACACACACTCTGAACTGGTTAAAGACCCCAAATAGTTACTAGAATGTTAATACAGATGAAGTTTAGATAAATAATTTATTTGAAATGAGGTTTCTGTGGCTTAGCAATGACAGCATCAAGTGCTGCTAGTAACGCCAACTAAAAGGACTATGTATGTATTTCACCAACGGTGTCTTAGACCAAAATTCTCAGAGTTTAGAACATCAAGAGTCTGTTGGTCAACTTAAAGAAACGTCCGTAAGCAAAGGAGATGTAACGGACTCCTAAGTGACAATTATTCCTGTGGCAGGGTGTCCAGTCCTCTGGAGAGCAGTGTAGCTCCCTTTGAGACACTGCAGTACTGACTATGCTCAACAGAAAAGCAGCCCCTATTTCTAATTCCACAGAGCAGGAAAGCCTTATAAAACCCACTGAAGAAGTTTCAATAGATAATGCTCAAACACAGCAGCACTTTTATTAATAAGAACAGAGTAATCTGATCACAGGAAATATAGGTGTGAAATAAATGATATCTCAGGTGACATAAATGAATACTAGGCCAGGGGAGGCACCCCTGTGTCTCACAACTGTTGAGTGTGAAAGTGGCCTGCTAGAAATGAAAGACAAGAGCAACATTTACACCACAAAATGACTGCAGACCATGTCACTTTGAAAAAGGTCACGTCCCAAAACCAGAAAGGGGAGCCGTCTGATTATTAGCGGGGCCAAATGCTCTTGTGACTTTCAATACCGCCTGATACTGTTTCCTCTTTAAGAAGTCAAAGTTCATGTTCTTGACAGTGGCCATTAAGTGTCCTGATGAGAAGCCTAAACCCACTTGCCCTCAGAACACTGGGTCTAAGAGTCAACTACTTGGAACACTGATACATTTTTTTGAGGTCTTCAGTGGAGCTAAATCAGCATGCTAACATAATCCGGAAATGAAAACAACAAAGGTACAAAGGAGTCAGATGTGCACAAATGTACACACACGTGAAAGAGTCCCAGTTCCACTATCACAGGACAGAATTTACGGTTAAGATTATTTTAGACGGCGAGTCTTTCTGGCCACTCGTTTACTAAGATCCCTTTTCATGACATGATAGCTCTAAACACACACTTGGAATGCTCAGAAGACTCCACTTTTAGCCTTGTAAGACATAATTTAAGGTGAGACTTGATAGGAACATGTATCTTCACACTAGTTGAAACAGGAGAAACACTTTCTATTTAAATCCCGGGAAACCTTAGATAACGTGTCTTACGCTGCCATCTTCAGGCCTCTCTCTGTAAAGCTATTTGGTTCAAGTGGCCAAATTTGATTGGGCAGTCTGAGGAGGATGTCTTCCCATCTGAAGTGTAAGAAATCATTTCAGGACTCTGGGGATGAGGAGGGAGCTCTGTGCTTCCGCTGTGTGACCTTTATTATGTTCCTAACGTCACTGACACTGGATTAAGAACAGCCTGCAATAAGTACACTGTCATCACCAGCCACTTTTCCCTCCTTTCTTCTTCTTCTGTTGCTGTTTCTTTTTCGTTGCTGGGGCCCCTGCAGGTTTCTGGTGTCTTGGGGGTACAATGTTACTTGTAGAGGAAGATATCGTTGCTGCACTGCCGGGTCTCGGGGAGGTGGGTGGGCTGCTCACAGTTTTACTGGCATCCCTGAAATCATTAAACCAGAAGGTTTTCAGTCATTTAGAAATGTAATATAGGAAAAGGTGTAAGCACGTATGTGCATGGATTTCACCTTCCACATCAATTCATTCCCCACGTTTTAAGGATGAATGCACCATACTGTGTGTCTGTACATGAATCTCTTGAATATTTTAAAACCATTTTATAGCTAAAGACAATGTAATATAATCTACATGCCAAATGTTGTAAGTTTAGAACGTCAGCATTAAATGACTTATAATTCTATGTAGAAATGGTTCACATTTTCTTTAAATTAAATTCACATTTAAATGAGTCATTATCTTTAGTTTCAAAACTAAATGTAATTACTTGTTAGGCTGTTTCATGGTTTGTAGGACTAGTGGTTAAACCCAGGGCAAGGATTCCTTTACAGGGTCATTCCCACAGCTCCTACAGTACTTTTTAACATTATAACCACATAGTTTTAGTGCTTGCTATAAAATCAACAGTGTATTTTCTTCCTCTCACATACTGCGATCTTTATCAAGGCAGGAGGACTGTATTTCTCACATAGTCTATCAGGGAAGACTTGAGTCAGCCTCCAGGATGAACTGCATTCTGAGACTACTGATTTGCAGCCACAACTTACAGTTCAGAGGCGGCTCCTGCAGTCGCTCCCTGTGTTCCTTTTCCAATCTGGTCCTTCTTTTTACCCTTCTTTCTTCCTCGGTAGTAAGAGCGCTCTCGCATTGGTAGCCATCTTTCTGGATCCGGGGTGACTTTTGGGTCATAATTCTTAGGCAGTTTTCCTGGAAACAATTGATAAATGAGAAATATACCTAGAACAGCTTCAAAACTGTCTAAATAGTGTTCATGCATCGGAATAAATAACACAACAACTGAGATTGGGAGGTGTGGTCAGATTGGAGGGGGTGTGGCCTCGTTAGAGAAGTGAGTCACTGGGGAGGTGGGGCTTTGAGGTCTCACGAATACGCTCACGCCTGGCCAGAGCCAGAACCTCTTGCTGGCTGCCTATGGAAGACAGTCTTCTCCTCGCTGCCTTCAGATCAAGATGTACAACTCCTGGCTCCTCTAGCACCAAGTCTACCTGCATGATGCTATGTTTCCCACCATAACGACTAATCCTCTGAAGCTGAAAGCCAGCCCCAATTAAATGTTTGCCTTTCTAAGAGCTGCCTTGGTCGTGGTCTCTTTACAGTAAAGGAAACCCTAACAGACAGCAGCACTCTGAATTTAGACAAACTCTTAAGGGAACACTAATGTAATGAAAATGTTAGTTCCAGTCAAGATAAAAAATTGGTGTTTGAAAATATCATAAGAGAACAGCATTTTAGGTCCAGAGAGTTCTATTAGGAATAAACTATTTTTATTGAGAAAAGAATCTAAAGCCAGGCATGGTGATGTCCACTTGTGGTTTGAGCACTTGGGAGGCTGATGCAGGAGGACTGCCTTGAGTTTGAGGCCAGCCTGGGCTATCTCAACACAGAAATCTAACATGCATTTTTTTTTTCAAAGTCTCACCTTTCTTTTTCTTCTTCTTCTTTTTCAAATCTCCCTGTCTAAAAAGAAATTGAGGATCATTGTCACTATTGAGATAATACACATTAAGTACAATATAAAACTTTTTACAACATGTCGCCTATTCTTTGAGAAGAGCTATCATATCATGCCTAAATTACGAAAATATCCTCTAGGTAGTGTGAGCAGTGTATGAAGTACCTGAAAGGGTCGGAGGTCTACTAAAGTCACTTATTCAAGCAGAAGCCTACCATGCCTTAATGAGCCACTGTCTGGCAAGGCTTTGAAAAACAAGAAGCTCTTGGTTAGAGAACATACACAGGTAATACACAGGAAGACACAGGGGTCAAGTTACATTGGTCATAGCCCTAAAAAGGAGGAGGACAGATGGGTGAGCTATATCCCAACCCCATCGAGTACACTTACGTAATTTCAAATCAACCTTAGACAATGTGTTACAGACTCTGAATTAGAAAACATTACCCTTGGTCTTTTGGTTGATTATCTCCAGTAACTTTTCCACCCTTCTTCCGAATGTACGTAGCACCAGGAGAATTTTCAAGAGCCTCAACATCTACTTTTAGAGACATACTATCCGATGAGGGCAGGTGTTTACTAAGCCTGGAGTAAGACAGGTGTTTAGGAACACAACATACAGTTGTATCTATTGATACATCTTTGCTAACAGAAAAATACTGTCTTCCCTGGATGGCCTTTATTAACAGCAAAAATACTCTTAATTCTCCTATAACAAGTCACATCAAATACACTGTACATATTCTGAAAGGAAAACTAATCATTCATTCCGTAACTCAGTGATGTAGTTCCAGGTATTTCCCAACTATCAGGTGCATAGGCTAGCTCAGTGCAGCAGCTTTGGTTAGCAGTTCCTTGGCATCCTATATACAACTCAGTTCAGGAAACATGGCCTGATTGGTGTAGCACTTTGAACCAGAACTGATCAACCAGCATATTTAATTTTCTTCTTCGATTCCAGGTTAGTCTTGAACTCACTAAATAACCAAGGATGACCTAATATAATTCTTCTGCTCCTGCCTCCCCAAGTGCTAGGATTGCAGGACCACGCTACCATGTCCTGTCTGTGAATCTTATCAACACTGTTTGCGATGGGTATGTGACCCCTCCCCTACTTCATTACTATTTTTCAATCATACTGATACATAATTGTAAATTTTGCTTTCACTAGGTGGAAGCAAGTCTATCAGTTAAAATTTCTAACAGAAACATTTCTGCATGAATCCAAGTGTTTGCAGGGCTCTGGTGCTCCAGGGAGCTGTACTATAGAGGATACGCTTTCGCTTTCTCTGGATCCACAAGCGAGTAAGCAGAAATGAGCTGTGCTAGGGTGTGAAGATCTTTTGAATTCTGTCTAAAAGAAGAAATAAATAGGTTAATAGAAGTTTATAAAGTCACCACTAACATAAGCAAAGGAAACCCCCCCCATCACAGGAACAAGGTGTGGGTCCCACACCACTTTCCACAGCTTACTTCCACAGCTGTTCCAGGTCACTAACTGCCTCCTTCTTCCGTCCATATTTGAGCTTGAAGTTTGCAGCTTCTCTTATCAAGGACAAATGAGCAGGGGATTTGGGCTATAGGTTCAACCAAACAAAATAAAATAGTAAAGTTTAAAGCTAAATATCGAGCCTGTCAGTGAAATCCTACTTACTAAAGGCCCTTTTAAATGGACCTGCTCAGTAAATTCTTCATCTTCATATGTGAAAGAACAAGCAAGCATCAGTTTGTGGAACCAGACATAACTAACCCATTTCTATCTTGGTCACCTACAAAAATAAACAAGCTGGAAAGGTAGGGCATGTAGTACACTTGCCTAGGAGGCCTGATATGCTCTGCCTCGAGCAGCAGACCCCCAACCACACAACAAATCAAACTTTAAAAGATATGGCACATTCTCAAACATGAATTCAACATACTAATTCCCAGAACACTGATGCCCACCTACTGCCAACAGTTAATAACAGTGTAAATATAACATGTTGCATGTATGGTAAAGCTGATACTATGCAGATTGATACTGAAGACAATGCAGATGCTTCTATTAGATAAGGCATGATGCTCAGCCCATACACGGCTCTTCTAATAACTAGCCACCCACAGTGCTTAGCTCCTCTCCAATAGTGTACTGTATTATGATGGCTTGAGTGTATGCATGCATGCACATATATATAGGAAAGAGCTTTTTAAAATACAAATGAGCTTTTTGTTTCACCTTGCAGCTGTTCCTTATGTGTAACAATTTTATTTGGACCTGGGATACTTTATAAAAATTAATTTGATAGTCTAGTAGCTCAGAATATTTTAGTTCTCTGAAATTTTTGGTTCAGTAGAATATTTTATTATTGATGGAAAAAATATGCCCTTATAATACTTTATTCCACCCCTTTACCTGGTGGCTTTGATACCACTGGATAGCCTGTGTGAAGACTTCGATGGCACTGTCAATGTCCTCCTCGTGGCTGTACATGGTCACCAATGCGGATACCTGTACAGCAAAAGTTACACAAACAAAGTCAATGAACAAGATTCTTCCTTCACTCTCAGAACATAGCTTTGGGTTTTTTTTTTTAAGCACACTTTTTCTTTCTTTCTTTCTCTCTTCCTTCCTTTCTTTCTTTCTTTCTCTCTTTCTTTCTTCCTTTCTTTAATTTACGTGTACACTATTACTGTCTTCAGACACACCAGAAGATGTCATTAGCTACCATTACAGATGGTTGTGAACCACCATGTGGTTGGTGGGAATTGAACTCAGCACCTCCGGAAGAGCAGTCAGTGCTCTTAATCTTTCCAGCTCCCTCAGAACATAGTTTTTTAAAAATTAAAACTACTAAAGAATGAATACAGATGAATGGGGCTCTCTGCCAGTCCTAATTCCCCATAAACTTTATTCCTTTTAGAGAACATAATTTCTAGAAATACTTACAAAAATGTAGTCTTTTCCAAATAATGCATTTATCTATAATACAGACCTTCCTCTAAAGCAGTGTCAGTTTGATAAGACCAGAACATGAGAAATAAGCATTTGATACATTTATACAAACTACTGCTGGACAGTCAAACGTCTGATGGGGAAGCTTCCAGAACAGCTGAACTGTGATGAGATAGATACCCATGGTCTAAGGGACAAAAAGCTTTCCCAGTGCATTTGTGGGGCAGCCAAAGGACAAGAAATAGAAAAAAGGTTGCATTTTCAAGAAACCTTGATATAATTGATGCAGTCTGGCCAAAGTAGTCAGAGAGAGACAACACACATGATGGCTATCTTGGCGGAAGCAGGAACCTCAACTGAGGAAGTCTTCCATCAGACTGGCCTGTGGCTGGTCTGTGTGGCATTTTTCTAATTGTTGATTGATTTGGGCAGACCTAGGCCACTGTGAGTGTTGCCATCACTGGGCAAGTAGTCGTAGACAATATAAAAAAAAAAAATGGGGCTGACTGTGAGCACGGAGCCAGCTAGTAAATGGTGTTCCAGTCTCTGCTTCAGTTCTGGCTCCTGGGCTTCTGCTGATAATTTATTGGTTTACTGTAAACTGTAAGCCAAACGAACGAACTCTTGCCTTCCCATATTTTGAACAGTATGTTATCATAGTAAGAGAAAACTGATTAGGCCAAGTAACCGGTCTCAGAGTCTATAGTTCTTAGGAAGACAATAAAGGAGCACTTGCACAATCTCTATGGCAATACAGTTCAGATGAAATGGATACAGTCATAAACAACAAAACATAAACATATCTTTCAGTCATATAATGATATAATTCTAATACAAAAAAAGACACCAGCACAAGCCTTAAACTATGAATGAAGAGAAAGCATGTGGAGATGCACCCATGTCTAGCTGTGAACAGCTGTGCAAGAGGAAAGAAACAGAAAAAAAGACAGCTCTCGTTCTTTTACCACCGAGTCAGTGAGTGCTGGAAAGACACTTCCACAGCTGGAGAAACCTGCAAAGTTTTGAGCTATATAAACCTGGCCCTTTGAGACAGGGTTTCTCTCTGTAGTTCTGGCTGGCCTTAAACTCCAAGATCATCCTGCCTCTGTCATCTGAGTGCTGGGACTAAAGGCATATGCCATCATGCCTGGCTTAAACCTGCAATATCTGAATAAAGAACTAAATTTATTGACCACTACTTTTAAGTTGTTTTAATAAAAACAACATCAAAAACCTCAAATAATAACAATGACATAAGCAATCTAGGAAAAAAAAAGTTTCACATCCAGGTCTGCGACTGAGGCTGCCTGTTATGGGCAACGTGGGGCCTCAATCAGATGTAACTCACGTGACTACCAGAGCACAGAGTGACATGTATTCCAGAGAGATAGCTGTTACTATCCTACCTTAGCTCACAGTAGGAAGGAAGTACAGATGAAAGAGAACGTCCAGCAAGTGCAGGACACTTACCATGCCTGGCTTATGCTTTAACTCCTCTATGCTCCTCAGTATTAGACAAGCTTTGGAAATATTACCTAAGAAGATTAACAAGAGAATCAGCACCATTAGTGATTAAAGCATATTGTGGAAAAAAATGCAAGAAAATTTACTTCCTATCCCTTTTCCTTGGGAAAGAGATCATCAGTTATATTTTTGCAGTATCTCTTACTACATCAGCTCTGGGGACGGTGGAGAGTGTGCCCACTGCTTATTTCTTTAGAGACATGTAAAAAATATCTTTTTTTTTTTTTTTTTTTTGCTATGCTTTGTGTGCTGTGAGTGTGCTGCATGTGCTGAGTATGTATGTGAGTGTCCCTGAGCACGGAGAAGATGTGGGGTGTCTTCCTCTTAGCCCCCTCCTTCTCCCTGTGGAGAGTCAGGGTCTCCCACTGCTTTGGCTATGCTGCATGGCTGGCACTCCTAGAATCTGCCTGTGTCTAAGGGTGGATTGCAGGCACATACAGCCATGGCCAGTGTTTCCTGTAAGTGGAACTCTTTGGCCATGCACTGTCTTCAAGCCTGCAAGCATGTTTTCCTAAAGCTCACAGAGTCACTAACAGCAGAGCTGGTCTTGCAACTCCAGGCTGTTGAGTGACATTTCTTTTTTTTCAGATGGTGACCTGAAGGAGGCAGGAGCCCCTCCCAAAAAGCCTTGAAATATATGTTACTATAGACTAGAGTCTAATGGAAAAATGGTGGTACAATTTTATGTTCACTGAAAACTTGAATAACCTAAAGCCATCACCTTTAATTCTCAAGCCCGTTTCACTAAGGAGCCCCCCTTCTCCCCTTTTCTTTCTTACGGTTTTTCCTAAATGCTAGCTGTTCTTCTCATGAAATTTTTGTCTAAGGCACTGTGGCCAGCTCAAAGTTTCTGGACCATTTGCTACTACCAACTGAGAACCTGAGCCATCTGATATCTATCTGTAAAGTCAAGTTCCATTCATCTGTGCTGTCTACAGGCACATTAACTGTATGTATCTACTACAGTAGAGAAACTGAAACTTTAAGTTTCTGAGACAGGAAACAAGGTAGCCCAGATTACCTTTGAGCTCAATCCTCCTGCCTCAGCCTTCAGAGAGCAGGGATTATAGTCATGTGCTCTATGCCAAGCTGTAAATTTTATTTAATTTTGGCCAGTTTAAAATTCAAATAGATACACTAAGATAGCAGCTAGCACACTAGACAACTCAACTCTAGATATCCGAGCTTATTTTTAAAAAACGTAGTTTTCCGTTGCCTATCAAATATATCAGATCTCATCATTTCTGTACATAGCAAAGTATAAAAAAAAAGGAAAAAGGAAAAAACTACGGTATACTGGGAAGTCCAAGTCAAAGGAACGCCTTTCTCACTTTGTACAATCTCAGAGACAGGCATCTCTACACGAGACATCCTAGAACAGGCAGGCAGTGCTCTGCAACCAATGACTCTCATGCTTGTATGGACCTTTATGGCTTGAGAATCATTCTAACAACTCAGGACCAACTCAAGGAAAGGGCCAACTTCCTTTCTACTCAATCTGTTGAAGGTCACACAGCCTAGCATTGTTTAAAACAAGTTAAACTTCACCACTGAACAAAGAATTTAAAGTCAAATATTAATACCTTGGGAAATTTTCAATTGTGCCATGGTAAGCTTGATTTCAGCTGCATTTTCTGGATGTTGATCAGAAAATTCCTAAAATATTTTTTAGTTGTGGGTTAAAAACACATAAACTTGATTTATACAACTAGAAGACATTGTAACTACTTAGCTCAGCTGTGTAAGATTTTAAAGTTCAGCTTAAAGTATTAAACTTCTGTTTTCGGGTCAAAATCTCTAACCCCCACCACCTAGGACAAGGTTTCTCTGTGCAGCCCTGGCTGGCCTGAAACCCAAGAGAACCTCTCGCCTCTGGCTCCTCATAATTTGTGAGTGCTGGGATTAAAGGTGTGTGCCACCTCCGTAGACACTTTATTCAACTCCAAGGCTTTACAGTAAGGTCTACACCTAGGTATAATGATATCACATTCCCACAAAGTCAGTACTGGAGATGCTCCAGACCCCCTTGTTTTAAAGAGACTCACCTAGTACCTTCTCACCAGGGTCTCTGCTAGGTAGCTTTCCCTCAGAATGGTCTTTCTTATCCTGGCCATTTCCACAACTATCTAAACTCATGTAATACATAATGTAATAAGACAACTGGGTTGGGATCCTCAAAACCAAGTCAGTACCTCCCTGAGTGATGATGTGGACTCGGACACACTGAGGAATTAATAGATCACTGAAATGCGGGGGAACATAGCTTGGTATTGCAAGCCTAAAGCTCGATTCTCTAATTCATGCTGAATGGATCTCCTAATGAAAAAGTATTCTTCAGAGGGCATACAAATGAACATAATACAACACATAAAAAAAAATTCTAACTTAAAAGTCAACTAATGTGACACTAGAACCTAGTGGTACGTTCCCTACTAGTTTGTGGGTTATAACAGCATAATGCACCAGCAATAAAACAGCTCCAACTACCTGACACCTCATTAAGCATGCAAGTTTAACATCTTTACCTGAAGCAGCTCTATTGCTTTTGTATGTTGCTTTTCACGGCAGAGCTGGGCAGCCTGGATTAGCACAGGCAGGAGGTGCTCAGGACTCTGGGACTGCAAGCTGGCAGCTATTTTTCGGCACTGATCGGCCTAAAAGATGTCACACCTTTATTAATAAGTGTGTTAATAAAATTAAACAGTAAATAACCCAAAATAAAGGGATGAGGTAATCAGCTTGTAGAACAGTAGGTGAAAAAATGCAGGGCTAAGTGAGTAAGTTTATAGCATCAGTTTTATATCTTATTATTTTTATTTAGATTTATAGATTTATAATATACTGAATTTAGTGAACTTAAGAGAGTTCTAAAAGCAGTAAACGAAAGGCAAGCTCTGAATAATCATCTGAATACCTAAATTCCAGGTAAACGAAGTTTAGAATTTCTTCCTTAAAGCAATACAACAGAAAAAATCACAGAAATATACTTCTTGCTGAAATGAAACATCAAGAAACCTTGACTTAGCTCTAAGTAATAAAGACATTACTGCTTCTCATTTGTGGACTAAAATCTTGTGCTCTAGAGTATGAATTCAGAATCTAACTAGGATACAGATAAACAACTGACTCCCTTGGGCCTGGAGAGATGACACAGCAGTTAAGAGCACTGACTGCTCTTCCAGAGGATCTGGATTCTAGGAGATCTAATAGCAGGCACACATGTGGTGCCCAGACATACATGCAAACAAAATACATAAAATAAAGTTAAAACAAAACAAAACAAAAAACCCCCCCCCAAAAAACCTGAACCTCTTCACAGTTATAATTTGTGATACACCAAGTAAAATAAAAGTTGTATTTTAGCTCTGAATGGTGTCTTTAATGATTCCCTTTTAATCCAGGAAGATTAGTAAGGAAAGGAATGAAAGGGCTGGATATATAGCTCAACAGTATGTACAAGGCTGAGGTCAATCATCAGCACAGTTAAACTAAACAGGAAAATAAGGAGAAAGTGTCCTTTCTTACAGTTGTTAACACTCTTAAAGTTGCCATATGCTTAGAGAACTGGGAGAATTACTTAACAAAATCATTAATTCTAAAGAAAGATATAAGACAAAACTCAGAGAGATCACACAAATACCCATTGTGCCTAAGGTCTGCTGGAAACTAGAGACTTACCTGGTTTGTATACATGGCAAGTAAAGCTTTGTTAAACTCTATGGCTTGCAGCTGTCTCTTTGAGAGCTTAAACTCTACTCCTTCTGCATTGGTTAATTTCACTTTCTTCTTGGAGTCAAAGACATTTTGGTCCTGACAAAGAAAAGTTCACCTACCATTAGCAGAAATTTCTACTTACACTTTTGTGACTCTCCAAAGAGACTCTCCACTTATTTATTTCACAGACACATAGCAAGAAAGCTCGGATACACTACTGGTTGGGGGCCTAAACTAACAAGACTATCCACATTTGCCTTAAGTTTTGATGCATCCACACCCAAACAAAATGTCTGCAATTCAAAGCTACTCGGACACATAGTTTTCCCAGTCCAGTTATGGCTATGAAAAGGCTGACATGACATTAGAGGGAAGAACAAGATTCTTGTTTTCACTTCCTATTTTTGGCCTTTTGTTTTTAGTTTTTGGTTTTTAGACAGGGTTTCACTCTATAGCCCAGGGTGGCCTGGAATTCTCAGCCGTTCCCGGCCTTGACTGCTAAAGTGCTGAGGTTACAGGAGTGAACTGTCATGTCTGTTTGTTTGGTGTTTTTTAAGGACTAAATCAGGACACCACAAACCCTAGTCACTTAAGACTACAAAGAATGTGCCTGCAGTTTCTACAAACCATGCTGTTTAGAGTTTAGATACACAGTGAAGAAGGCAACAATCTTGCTTGAATCCTGACTAAGTAAACTCCTATTTTTCTGAAACAGACACCTCATCATGGAAACCACTTTTAGCAGACAACGTGCACGGAGCACAATCACTATTTCCTTTTCCTAAGATCTCTTTTCTCAACTAGGCAGAAACACAAGGAATCAATTTCTGAAACTTCTTGCAGGGTGACCACCGTCCTTTACACTCTGAAAGCTCTGAGTTCAACCCCCAGCATGAGGGGGTTGAAGGGAAACCAAAATTATCGAGTAGCACACATTTCTTAAGAAAGCAAGACAACTGAGCCATAGAGCATTCTGAAGGCAAATGATTTACTTGCAAGCATGTTCTTATTTTTATGAGACAGTCTTAGATGGTTCTAGGGGGCTAAAGATGACCTTGAATTCTTGATCCTCCTGTCTCTCCCTCCCAAGTGCTGGGACTACAGGTGTGAGCTACTCCTCCTCAAATTCTCATGCTTTTGAACCAAATCTTCTACTGATTTACAGACTAAATTAAAAAATAAATCCTACTTTTAAAAAACTGTATGCTTCAAAGCGATTTGAAGCCATGAGTCCTTGAATGCTGGGGCTCATGGGCAACCTGGGTTGACGAAGCAGGATCCTGACAAAAAAACCGGCGTGTCCCAGTTAGTGCTCATGTATTACTTGTTACAAGTCAGTTCTTTATGCACTCAATGTGAGACTTTTCTCAAACTCTGTCACAATGCTTTTTGAAAAAACTGTATTTTCAAGGTCTTCCATATGTTAATATCATTTAGTGTAATTTTGTTTTTTGGTACCTATCTCTTACTCCCATCATAAATTTTTCTTCGTATGTAAAAACGCTGTTATTTAACCTTTAACTCTTTAAGATTTGGCTTAAGTTTGCCAATTCAGAGACCTTTTGCCAAATACAGTAGTCAGGAAGTATGAAGACAAGACATTTAATGTATATAGTTATTTTCAACATCAGAAAGAGGTGAGTTGCCTACCACCCCCCTCTAAGGCAGGGTCTCACTATATACTCTGGGCTCAGCTTCCTGAGTTCTGGGATTATAGGCATGTACTACTAAGTCTGCTTTTCAGGATGAGATTTCAAACTACAATGATTTAAGAATTTTTATTTCTTAAGTATCACCTATCACATGGAGTATTTTAAATATAAAGTAACAAATAATAATGTGGAGCCAGGCATGATTGCATACGCTTTTAATCCTAGCATTCGGTTTTAGGCCAGCCTAGTCTACATAGTAAGTTTCAGGATAACCAAAGAGAGATCCTGTCTCTCCTTGCCTCCCCCACAAAAAGGTAACCGGAATAAAGTTCAATGTATAAATTATATTTATGTGGAGATGTATATTTGATATTTCATAATTCTCTTCCCAGATATCAGATAATTGTTTATCTGATAAAAAGCATTCATTCTGACAAACATTTCAAAATCAAGTACTTCTGCTAAACTCTAGCATCAATGTTTAGAAACTTATGCCATGCCACCATCCCACACCTAGAGACCTCTATCACACAGTACAGAGGTACAGTAAGCACCAGGGGTCAGAAAATGGTATCTGAGTCCATGTTCTAACTCTTTCTGGCAATGACCTCAGACAAATGACTTCTCTTAGTCTCCTACGCACTGAACGTAAGGAGTACTACCCAAAAACGAACTGAGTATTCCAAAACTCCACATGGGACAGGGACGATGGCTCAGTTAAGAGAACATACTGCTTATTCAGAAGAACTGGGTTCAAATCCTAGCATTGACATCGGGTAGCTCACAACCACCTACAATTCCAGCTCCAGTGTGATTGGACAGTTCTGGCTTCCCTGGGCATCTGCACTTACATGCATGGACACACATGTACACACGTGTAATTAAAATGAAATCTTTAAAAAGGAAAAATTGCATGGCATAGCATGATAAATCAAACATTAGTTGCTTCTCTTAATTACACTAACTTGATTTCAAATCTCAACTTGAACTGTTTTTTTCCATTTAAATAATGTTGCTCTTGGTAATCAGTACCGTAGTCATCTGATTAGCACAGCACTCTTAAGTTACAAGCACCACACCTGTAATTTTTACACAGGATATGGAGGTAGGACAAATCATAGCACCTACCTATACTTTGCCCCTCTGCCCCCAAATTTAGACTCAGAAAAGGAATGTAAAGCACTCATGTACTTATACACAGATTCTAAACTAGAAAGGTAAAACTTTATTAAAAACCAAGGCCTACAACTTCAAAGTTTTATTACTTGAATAAACATGGCAGAAACACCAATATTATGAATTAAAAATACTCTCCACTATGATTTTGTTACACCTGAATTTCTTTTTGTCATGGAAAAAAAGAACAGACCCTAGAATAAAGCTGGGATAATTATGTTCTCAGTGTAAACCACTATGTAGAAATTCCAGAGAGTTCATACCTTATTAATGGTAATGATGTTATTTGCGATTACAGCAAGAAGTGCCACATCTGTTGGCCTGTGAACAAGCAATTGTTAATACCAAAACACTTCAAAGAACAGCCAATAAAAGCCTCATCCCGAAAGGATGCTTCATCTTAACAACTCACTTCAGCTTTATTATCTGGTTGTAGAGCTGCAGAGCCTCCTCTATGCGACCCTGTAGCTGCAGGATGTAAGCCATCTGACCGTGGATGATGGCCAGCTCAGCCTGCGGGTCTTCCTCCGTCCCATCCTAAGCAGAAAAAGAAACACAGGCTTATTTTACCAAGTGATTTAGACGTCTGAAACAGATACAATCCTAATGACGCCACGTAACTTCAGGAATCTTCCCTGAGACTCAGTGTTGAGGATTGCCACTGCAGAGAACTGTTTATGGGACAATGGGAAGGAGATCTTGAAAGAATATGGTTACATACAATGTAGCCATCAGTAACATGTGTTTTTGATAACTTCCCCAAATTCCTAAAAAGTTTTCTTGCAAAACATATTTTAAAAGAATGCTTCTTAGGACTGGAGAGATGGCTCAGTGTTGAGAGCAAACCCTGCTCTTGTAGGGTTCCGAGTTCAGTTCCCAGGACTCATCTGGCAGCTCACAACTGCGTGTAACTGTATTTCCAGGGAATCCAAAGCCCTTTTGTGAACTCACTGGACATCTGCACTCACATGCAGAGACACACACATTAACATAACGAAAAGCAAAATAAATCTTAAGGGCTGGAGAGATGGCTCAATGGTTAAGAGTACTGTCTTCTTATCCAGAGGTCCTGAGTTCAATTCCCAGCACCACACGGTGGCTCACAACCATCTACAGTGGGATCTGCTGCCCTCTTCTGTCGTGGAGGAGTACATGGCAATGGAGTGCTCATATACATAAGTCTTTAAATAAGTAAAAAGAACAACAGCATTACACAGAAGCTCACTGCCTGGACTACACTTAAAGCAAGGAGAGGCTGGACTGTTGTCACAAAGATCCCAATCACAAGGACACTATGGAAGCAGGGGAAACAGGTCAAACCTCTCCTGGGCCACAAAGCAAGTTCACGTCCAGCACAGGAGACTTAGTGAGACCCCCATATCAAAGGAGGGTAGGGGTTTCTGGGTATGTAGCTCAGTGATACAATGCTGCCTAGCATGCATGAGAGCCCTAGGTTCAATCCCCAACACCTAAAACAAACAAACACAACATAAAAAAAATCAGAGGTAGGTATCTTTCTTAATTGATGCTAGAGATGAAGCTAATGTAACTTATACACTGAAGAATTATTCTCCAGTCCTTTCCGAAGATGGGCTGGTGTACACGCATAATAAATAGTCTAAGTCAGGAGGCTATATTCTTTATGTGTATACATATTCATGTACAAGTATATATGTGGAGGCTAGAAGACACCCTTGAATGCTGCTCCTTGGGTGTCATCTATTTTTAGTTTTTAAAAAAGATTTTATTTTTATTTAAGTGTCTGTGGAGTGCATACTATGTTTCTGTGAGCTAGAATTCCAGGTGGCTGTCAGCCATCTGACCCTGGAGCTGGGGACTGTACCTGGGTCCTCTGGAAGAGCAGCAGGTGCTCCTCTTTCCACCCCATCTACTTTCTTATTTGAGATGAACTCTCACTTGCTTGGAACCTGCTGATGAAGGTAGGCTGCAGGCTCCTGGGATCACCTGTCTCCACCTCTGGAGGGCTGGGATTGCAAGTGCAGGCAATCCATAACATCCATGAACACAGGAGATCAAACCCATATCATTAGCTTACACAGCAAGCACTTTACAGAGCAAGCCATATCTCCCCAGCACCCAGTGTGTGCTTTTACTAACCTACACTAACCAGGTGAAGGTACACTGGCTGGGTGGTAGGAGATGCTTATTCCCAAACACATGACTTCATTTGTGTTTGTTAGAGAATATTAAGTATTTTTATGTAAATTTAAATATAAATATAATATTTATAGTCACTATTATACAAGTATAAATATTTAACATATTTATAATATAAATATTTAACATTATACTTAATATTATATAAACATAAAATTAAATAGCAAAAGAATCACAAGTGCAAAAAGATGCTTGTCTTGATGCAAATTATATAGAACACACAGAGCGATCTGGTGAAGGCAAGTTCCTAAAGAAAATTAGTATGTGATTAGCTATGAAACAAATGCATGGTACTATCTATCCATGGTACCGTCTATCCCACAAAGTTGAATAAAACCTCCTAAACTAGTATTAGTCAAAAGCATTAAATTTGGTTTTTTGGAATACTTACTGAATCTTCTGAAAATGAGCGGCGACAAAGATCTATAGGAGGAAAACAGTTTTAAAATTAGCATCATTGGGCATTTCCTATTCTTTTCACAGTTCCAAAAAGCAAAAACTAGTTCCTGAGCAGATTTCAAACAATAACTGACATCTGTCCTTGGGCCTAGGGTTTTTGTTTTTTTTTTAAGTTTTTAATTTTAGATGTGTGTTTGCCTGGATCTGTGTGTTACATATGGTTATTTGTACATATTGTTACATAAGCCACCTAGTGAGTGCTAGGAACCAAACCTGGGTTATCTGGGAGAGCAGCCAATGCTCAAATGGCTGAGCTATCTCTCAGGCCCACCACAGCTTTTGATGTGAGAACTGGACTGGCAGTGAATTCATTCAGGGCAAGCACTACTGACCACACTATGTCCCCCAGCTCCCATGGACAATTATTAACAACACAGAAACTCATGCTGTTTATAAGTTCTTGTTCTCTTAAATATCCCTTCAACTGATCAGTTTGTTTTTCAAGACAGGATTTCTCCAGGAGACCGTGGCTGTCCTAAACTCTCTGTAGACCTGGCTGGCCTCGAACTCACAGAGATCTGCCTGCCTCTTCCTCCCAAATGCTGGGATTAAAGGTATGTGCCATCACCATCCCCTTCAGTTGATCTTTATGCAAGCATATATATGAATCTAACCTAAATATTTCTTTAAAATTCTAGAAATGGAATTCTTGGATAAGGTAGTACACCAAGTGTATGCCTGGTACCCTTGGAGGCCAACAGAAGGTATCCGACCCCTGGAACTGGAGTGATAGCTGGCTGTAAGCCAGACGTTAAAATCTGTTCCACGCCGTCCAAGCCTTCCTTTCCCTCTTTCACCCTCTCTTCCTCCTTTCCTGTTTTCTATTTTAGTGCTGGAGATTGAAGCCCCAGACTCTTGTTCTCCTAAATATCCCTTCAATTGATATTCTGGTTTGTTTGTTTTTCAAGACAGGATTTCTCCAGAAGACCCTGGCTGTCCTGAAATGGCCTCTGTAGACCTAGCAAGGGGCTAACTGTACCCCTAGCACCCTGTTTTTATATCAAAGTCTTTAAAGCATGAAATGCATGTAGAAACATGTTAAGTGGGTTAAAATGTCCTTGAGTGGTACTATAAATATACAGCTTATATATACATACGTATACAAGAGTAGTATGTATTACTTAGGTAGAAATAATAGAATAACAACTAATATGTATGGATTGGTTTTCTTTAAAAACTTTTAAAGTTTAAATTTATCACTTTTATTCTGTGTATGTGTATATGTGTATATATCATGCTATGTCATGTGGCAGCAAGAGGACAACCCATCAGGGTTAGTGACAAGGGCCCTTGCTCAATGAGCCATTTCACTGGTCCAGAAATGACTGTTTTACATACTGTGTTGTTACACTAAAATTATGCCAATTATTTTACATTTAGTATTCATATAGCCCACTCAAAGACCTACTCTTTAAAATTAAACTTTATAAATGTCTTTAATTCTTAAACAGATATAGAGATAGGGCCACTGGGAGACAGGCTAAACGCCTCGAAATTCTCACTACTCCAGTAACTTTCAGCAAAGAATTTTACAAATATCAAATGCAACGCTGGGACTGTCTAAAGGTATACACCCCACCCTGTATTTACAGAAAGCATTAAGGACTCCAAACCTTCAGCTTTTTGTAGGGTTTTCATTGCCTGAGTCAGCTGGCCTTGCCCTATCAGTGCACACGCAGCGTTGTAACAGAGTTCGTGTGTGCCTTCTTGGAGACCCAAGTTCTCCTGCCACAGAGAGAGATGTCCGTCAGACAGTGAGGGTGAGCACTGGTCATGGCTGCCTGGGCCACACACAGCATACTCACAGGAACCACTTTTTCCCAGTTGCTCTGAGCGGCAACGACCGCTGACAGGTTTGTTTTCCTCTCCTCGTCATAGTCGTCCTGAGAGTTCCTGACAAGATCTCTGTACACAGCCAAGCACTCATCATAGCGTTCCAGGCGGTACAGCTGAGGCCAAAGCAAGAGGTCAGAGGTGACTAACACAGTCTTGTTTTTCAGACCACACTAATGCTTTCTGGAACCACTAAATAGGGAATGTTAAAACATAATATGGGCAGGCCAAGCATTAATCTTTATATATTTTTAACTAGTTTTCTGTGCTAATACTTAGAAAAAAAGTTACTTGAGAAGAATCTATATTATACTACATATTTGAAAGTTCTTTATTTTAGCTAAATGCCTTAAGTTTGTGAAAGGAAATCTTTGTATAGACGTCTATGCTGTTATCTGAACTGCAATGAAAAAGAAAAAAACCACACAAAATGATTACTAAGTTGTCAGTAAACAGAAGAAAAAAATAAATGCTACCCAAAGACTTAAAATCCCCTAGAAGTTCACTTTTTGTTTCTCAGCAATCAGATACTGCACATAACAATAGTAGTACTAGAATACATACAACAAAGTCAAGTCGCTCTTAAAGGACAACAACAGGGTTGGGCAGGGTGGCACATGCCTTTAAACCCAGTACTCAAAAGACAGAGGTAGGCACATCTTTCTGAGTTCAATGCTAGCATAGTCTACACAGCAAATTCTAGGACAGCCAGAGCTATATAGTGAGACAGACCCTTTCTCAAAACAAAATATATAAACAAAAAGGACAGCAACAGCTGCTACTCTGAGTCAGTTAGTTCCCTATGTATGACTGAGACGGGTCTTCTTCATTGACTTCTGGAATTCTCCCTAGAACTACCCAGATAACCCTCTGTCCTCTCATCATTAATAGCACTTTCAGATCAGGCTTAATTTTGTCTCAAATTCTTCAGAGGCTGGAGAGATAGCTCTGTGGTTAAGAATACTTGTTTGTTCCTGCAAAAGACCTGGGTTCAATTCCTAACACCTACATGGTGGTCCACAAGCATCTGTAACTGCAGTTCTAGGGCATCTGATACTGTCTTTTGACCTCCATGGGCACTAAGCAAGCATGTGATGTACATACTATATATGCAAGCAAAATACCCATACACATATAAAGTTAATAAATCTAATTTTAATAAATTTCAAAAAAGTGTATTTTCACAGGGCAGAGTTTTACGAATAAAATATATATAGTTCAGAAAAAGTCTCCCAAATTACTATCTTTCATAATTGTCTTATTTTAAACTTAGAATACTAGTTTAATATTGGAAATATTATCTCAACTGTGTACATAGCTCACTGGCCTTTACCTTTCTGATCAGTAGTTCAAATATTATACAATGGCCCTGAAGAAATCGCTGTTTATAGAATAAATATTCTATGTACAACTCTTTCAGTGAAGAGCAAGAACAGAGAACAGAGCCAAACCTCAAGAACGAGTTTGGTGGCTAATTTTGTGGAGCATCAAGATTTCCTCATCCCTGCTCTAAGTTAGGGGTAGAGCAATGTTTATTCAAGGTGATTGCCAACAGGTATTTAAAGCAGTAATTACCACTTGTCCATAAAGCTCCTTCAGTTTGTCTGTCTGCTGGTTGGCACTTTCTATTGTCTTCAAGGCATTCTCAATTCTGTTCAACCTGTACTCGCAATATGCCTTCTCAAAGGACAGAGAGTTACTGAAGGAAAACACAAAAACAAAACCAGATCTGATGATTATCTAACAATGTAGAACACTTTATATATTCCAGATTGCTTGTTTTTGCTACTGTGTGGGCTCTTCTTTTTCCCACCCTGGATATCTCCCCCTTCCATCCTCAATCACTTAGACAGGAGAGAAAGAAAGATAGGAGGGAAGGAGGGAGGGAGGGAAAGAGGGGTAGAGGGAAAGAGAGAGAGAGAAAGAAAGAGATAGATAGATAGATAGATAGATAGATAGATAGATATCTCGGAATCTAATTTCTTTCTTCCCGTTTCTTCTTTGCATGTAGCTGGTCTTTGCTACTCTGCGGGTCCCCCACCACCACCACCTTATTCTTCCTGCCCGTTTCACCCCCTATTACTAGATAGCTGAGAAAGAAGAATGGGGGGGGAATCTGAATAAATTTTGTTCTTTTTGTTTCTTCTTTGAACATGACTACTAACAAACCACAACCAACCCTCCCTAAAAGACCAACAACTACTCACCCCCACCCCAGACAGGGTCCTAGCCTTTCTATACCCTCTGAAAAGTTCCCAGAATTCCAAACATCACACAATCTTAGAAATTATCTGCAGCTGGTAAAAACCATGCCTCTGGTACAGCACCCAACAGATATGATCAGCTGCTGTGGTCAGCCTACAGCAGCCCCACATCTCTACACCTGGGATTAAAACAAAAGCATATATATACACATACACACACATATATATGTGTGTATATATGTGTGTGTGAATTGTCACTACATACATACTAACTTCTTTTACTGTCACAACCATCTTTGTGACTTGCCTATCTCACACAGCATGCTACATCCTTGTCCTTCGTCTGCTCTGTTTTCTTGAATTCTGACAAAACTGTGGGCATTTTGAAACTATGAAAGGAGGCAATCATGGAAGAGCTCAATACACGACTGCCTTAGTTAGATACAAGGACAATCTGGACACTTAAATCAGCCACATCTTGAGACTGGGGTTGCAACTCAGCCTGTCTAGCACATCCGAAGCCCCGGGTTCTATGCCCAGCACCCTTCAATTGAATGGTGGTACAGCTCAGCACTTGGGAAGTACAGGGAAAGATCAGAAAGCTATGCTCTTACTCAGCTACCAAGAAGCCTGAGGATCTAGTACGGGAGACATGAGATGCTGCCTTCAAAGAAGAAAGTTTCTGCAATCTACTTAATAAAATATAAAATTCTTGTTAACTTGTTCATGAAGAAAATGATTAAGAAAAAAAATTAGTAATAAAATATGTTATCTATAAGTAACTGGTAAAGAACCAAGCAAGCAGTTATTTAAATCTCCAGATTTAAAACTTACCTACATTTAGTGTGATATTTAAAATTCATTTTGAAGTTTTGACCATAATCCCTCACCCAGAAATTACTTATCAAAGCATATGTAAAAAAGTAACAATTTAGGAAGCTAACGTTCTGTGAAATGATAAATGAGATTTTAAAAAAAAAGCCATAAATAACTGAACACAAACAACTCAAAGGTCTTGGCCTGAATAATTAATGGTCTGAGGACCGGAAGTCAGGCCAAGTTCACTTTAAAGACTTCTATGGATGTAGATGTCTCTATGCTGTAAGCTTGCACATGTCTAGTTGATAGATACACAATGGTTTTCCCCCTAGACTCTGCCTCCAGGAACCATTACCAGCTCCCCCTCCCCACCTTTGAAAACAAGAGTCTCAGTACATAGCCCAAGACAGCTTCATACTAGAAACTTTGCCTTAGTCCCCTGCGTGCTGGATTACAAGCACAGATTGTATATGTAACCCTTTTCACATATATGTAATGCAGTCTTTTGTGGTTTACCCCTTCTTAGCAGTCCGATGGAAAGACAGCTCTGAGAACTGTGGCACATCCCACCATCATTCAGGAGGCCGAGGCAGGACTGCATGTTTAAAACCAGCTTGGGCTACAGAGTGAGTTCCAGGACAACAAGGATTAGATCCGGAACAAACAAACATACAAATACAAAACAATAAAACCCCAGGAAAACAGAAAACGCAAACAAACAAACAAAAATTCTGAAAATCTTCTAACAGTCAAGCAGAATGGAACCAAGATCACTACTTTGTCTTCCAACTTCAGAAAGACTAATGATAAAGGAAAGAAAAGCAGGTCAAAGGTGAAGAGCAGAAGGGAGCAATGGGTGAGGTGACCAAAGTATTTCCAAGGACAGCGACTAACACTCACTTACTTGGCTAACACTTTGGTATGAGTATTGATGACATTCAGGGCTTCTTTGAAACTCCCGTTCTGGATAAGGCAAACAACTTTACAGTGCAGGGCAGTTACGTCGTCCTTGTTGATCTGCAATACTAGAGAACCGTGTTTAGGAAAGCCAGTTTTAAATCCATTCCTCTTGCACAGTTTTACTAAATAAAAACGGGAATGCAGCTTGCCTATCATATGTGAGGCCCTGAGTGTAGTTTTCAGCACTGCAGAACAAAAAGTACAATGCAGACATGACTTATCTTTGGAATGTTCCGAAGAAATAGTCAAAAATCTCCCTTTCCCATAAAGAGATCAAAGAGAAATACAAATAACTCAGGCAGCCAAGGCTCAATGCTAACAGCATGTCAGTGTCCAAGTGACTGGGATCACGGATCCCCTCGCTCTAGTCAGCCACAGGAATCCAGTCTCACTTTAGGAGTCGTCAAAGGAATTTCTAGAAATTAATAGGTAGGGCTGAAGAGACAGTCTTGGCTGATTAAAGAATTGCTACAGAGTGTTATACTGATACTAAATATTGGTTGTAGGCACAGTAAAGGGCTAATGTCAATTCAGGGAAGTTTGGCAATCATCAAGTCTATAACTAGTAGTTATTTTCCTTAATCCACTCCACTATGACTACTTTTATAGTAACTCAAGAACCTAAAGGTGCAAAGTGCGTGTTACTGCGATATCCTTTCTGTAACTAGTGCTTTGTACAGCTGAATGGTTTGATAGTTATGCTACCAAACCTAACATACAAAGGTGTATCTACTGTACAGAACACAGCGTGGCCATATTACAGGCACCTAACTTATGGACTCTCATACTGAAGGCAACTAAAATTAGAAATTATAATTTATACGGGCTAAAAACGCAGGTCAAAGTTTCCTTGTGTTATTTTAAATGTTGGGGCACTCACGGGCTCTCTCGCTCTCTCTTTCCGGCTAAACACTAAGGGGGAAGACTCTGTACGTGGAAATGAATAAAGACTTGACATTCACACCTCTTCCCTTTCGAATCTGCAAGGCTTCCACCTTGTCTGCAACAGCATAGATGCTACGTGTCAAGGCAGGTTCCTTCCCCTGCCCCAGCCCCAGTCAACAAGTTTCCTCCATGACACTGTCGTTGATCATTTCGCTCAAGATAACCAAGAAGAAATCAACCTGACACCTTTGCAAAATCCGGCAGCGGAGAAGAAGACATCAAGAAGAATTTGGAAGCGGTTCCGGGCGCCATGGTCTCTTTAAGTCCCCCCTCCCCCTCGCGTCGGCTCTCGCGGGGACTGAGGGAAGTACACGTGGCCCTAAGCGACCGAGCTCGGGCCGCCGGTGACCGTGGGGCAGCGACCCGCCCCCGGGCTTGCGGCCGAGCCTGAGGACGCAGCGATCCCCTCCGCGCAGTGCGGAGGAGTCGCGCGCTGGACCCAGACGGCGTCCTCCCGACAGCCCGGGCCGCCCCGACACTTACTCTTGTTGACGGTCTTGAGGGCACGCGTGAAGTCGCTGTTCTGCCCATAACGGTTCACCTCACTCCACAGCGCAGGGACTGACACCCCACCGCTGCCGCCGCTCGCCATCTTGGAGGAGGTGGGGGTGGGGGAGAAGTAGGGCGACCTCTGCCCCGGAAGAGGATCTCGAAGTTGGCCCGGCGAAGGAGGAAGTTGGTGGTTGCTAGGAGGCCGGGTGTCGCGAGCCTGTCGGTCCCAGAGCTAGTGTCAGAAATCGGTTTTCTTTCGGTCTTGCGGCAAGACATTTGTCTGCCTTACGCCCCTACTCTTAATCAAAAGGCGACTGGGGGTAGAAGTGTCAGATTCAGAGGGTGCTCACCGAAGCTGTCAGCCTAGAGCATCCGGCGTTCTGGTGAGACCACCGTGGTCCGACTGTGGCCGGGCGTGTCTTTGGGAGAGGAAACTCCCGGTGTTTCGGGTGGAATAAGGTAGTAGCGAATTTAAGGAACCGTAGAGAGTCGCTTAAAGGAGGCAGGAGGAGGCACGGCTTTTCAAGGGTGCTTCAGAATTGCCGTTTTAGTATATGAACAGTGGTTAGGAGAACCTGGGACTGAATCTTGGGGGAAGTGCAGATAGGCCTGGTACTGATGAAAATACAGTGAAGGGTACTGTTTAACCTCCCTTTGAGATCTAGTTCAGAGCAGTGTGGGCTGGAAGCCCAATGAGATGAGAATGTCCAGGTTCTGAACTGATTCTATGACTTATGTAGATGACATATAATAAACTATGTCTTAGAGGTCTTCCTTAATGTACTTAAGAAAACTTGTTCGTGCAGCCTAGCCAGTATACATTCTGGTTCCGAGGCTCAGCTTCCTTGTGGAGAAGACCCATGCATGCTAAGCAATGGTCTTAGCATTCAGCCACACCCTCTCCAGGGCTCTTTATTCCTGACTACTGATCCTTTAAGTCCCCTCTCTCTGAACGACCTATAGGTGTAAGGCCAGCGACTTTATTTACTTTGCTAGTTTACTACCTGGGAGACCTGAACCAAACCTTTCATCATTTCCCCTAGACTCAACCTCAAGTTCTCTAAATGTTACTCAGCTTTTAAACCAAATATCTACTTCATATTTCTTGTTTGAGCCAAGGGCTGAAACTGTAGCTGATTGTCATATGTGTGGTCAGTGTAATAATACATCATACTGTGTTTATTTTGGGTCATGATTTCATAGATTTCAGCCATAGTAAGTTGGTTTTGTTGCTCTGGAACCTCAGCGAGGTGCATCATCATGAACTAGTCACCCAAAGCTGCTCACTTAATGGTTACCGGGAAGGAAGGAGCTGGAGAAGCCCCAGACAAACTGTCAGTTTTAAAAATACACTCACTAGGTGCCATCTCCTACAGTAGTGGTTCTTAACCTGCGAGTCGTGACCCTTTTAGGGGGGAATATATTAGATAATTAAATTACTATTCATAGCAATAGCAAAATTAGTTATGAAGTAGCAACAAAATAATTCTATGGTGGTGGTGGTGGGGTCACCACACCATGAAGGGTATTAAAGGGTCACGGATTAGAAGGCTGAAAACCACTGGCCTAGACATTCTGTCACCTTTAAACATCGACAAAGTCTTCAGAGAATACGCAAGACAAAAACTATAGCATATTTCCCAGCTGCTGAACATGCACTAGTGTAATAAATCACACGAAGTTCTGTATCCCCAGCTTTGGGAATTTGCACTTTTATTCATTCAGTGAGTACTTCAGTACTATGTATATGCCTGTACTAGGACTTTACAGCTGCTGAGATAAATAAGATGTCCAGTGTATTTGGATTATGCATTTCCTAGTTAGATGAGATAGACAGTAAACAACAATATACTAAGTGGTGGTAAGTTCTATGAGAAATTGAGGATGACAATTGAGGATGGAGACCCTTTTTCCTTTCTTTAAACATCAGAAACTGAGTATCTGCATCTGTCTTAGTCAGGTGCTGAAGAGCCATACCAGGCTCCTGTCTGCAAGCACATCTTGGCATCTGCAAAAATGTCTGCAGATAGGATGGAGCCCAAAGTGGGGCAGTCTCTGAATGGCCTTTCCTTCAGTCTCTGCTTTTGTCTGTGTTTCCTTTAGACACGAACAATTCTGGGTTAAAATTTTGAGATGCCTATCTACTGGAGGTGGTCTCTTCAGGTTCCATCTCCCCACTGTTGGGCATTTTGGCTAATATCATCCCCATTGGGTTCTGGGAGCCTCTCCCATCCCTGGCATCTGGGCCTTCCCACCCCCCACTATTCATTCTCCTGGCCCTCTGGACTTTCTGTCTCTTCAAATACCTGGTCCATGTTTCCTCTTTTCCTTCCCCCTTCCATCTTCCACCTATTTACCTCCCTCTGCCTCCGGTGATTTTGTTTCCCCTTCTAAGTGGGATTGAAGCATCCACACTTGGGCCTTCCTTCTTGTTAAGCTTCATATGGTCTGAGTTGTATTGTGGGTGTTCTGAGCTTTTAGGCTAATATCCAGCCACCAGTGAGTACCTACCATGTATGTCCTTTTAGGTCTGGGTTACTTCACTCAAGATATATTCTAGTTCCATCCATTTGCCTGCAAAATTCATGACGTTCTTGTTTTTTAATAGCTGAGTAGTATTCCATTGTGTAAATGTACATTTTCTGTATCCATTCATCCATTGAGGGACATCTGGGTCGTTTCCAGCTTCTTGGTATTATAAATAAGGCTGCTATGAACAGAGTGGAGCACATGTTCTTGTGATATGGTGGAGTATCTTTTGGGTATATGCCCAGGAGTGGTATAGCTGGATCTCCAGGTAGAACTATTTCCAATTTTCCAAGGAACAACAGCCAGACTGATTTCTACAGTGGTTGTACCAGCTTGCAATTCCACCAGCAATGGAGGAGTGTTCTCTTTCTCCACACCCTCACCAGCATCTGCTGTCACCTGAGGTTTTGGTCTTAGCTGTTCTAACTGGTGAGTAGGTGGGAGAGCACCCTCTTAGAGGCAAAGGGGAGGGGCAAGGGCTGGGGGGTTTGAGGAGACCAGGAAGGGGGACGTTTGAAATGTAAACAAATATAATTATTAATAATAAAAGATCAGAAAGTCTATCAAAAGTACTGTCATTCTGTATTAGGATCATTAAAGGACTGAAGTGCTACACTAATTCAGTGGTAGCCGTTAAAGTAGCATGCACAAGGCTATAGGTTCAACCTCTTGTTGGGGGGAGGAATCCCACAAAACACACAAATGAACAAAAACCAAAACAACCACACACCCAAAACCAAACCAACTCAAATCCCCAAACACTACAAAGGACTATTTAATGTTTTGAAATGATCTGACCCCACATACATTATAGGTTGTATTTGTGGGAAGGCTCCAGGGAAAGAGAAGCAATGGTGAGTGTATACACACACACACACACACACACACACACACACACGGGGGTGGGGTGGGGGGAGAAGAGAGAGAGAGAGAGAGAGAGAGAGAGAGAGAGAGAGAGAGAGAGAGAGACCTAGAATTGCTTAGCTTGACAGCTAGAGAAGCTAAGAAATCCCACACTCTGTCATATGCAAGCTACCACCCCCCAACCCAACCCCAAAATAGTAGTAATGGTTCTGGGTCAAACATGACAGCTAAGGGCAAATGATGTGTTCCAAGCTCAAACAGAAATCAAATTATACTTTTTTTTTGTTCTGGTCTGTCCTTCAACAGGTTTTACTCAGTCTATATTCAATGCTATTCTCTTCCAGAAACATTCACAGAAATAACTTTATCAGCTACCTGGGCATCTCTTATTGGCAACATTGTCATTATGTAGGCACTGAAAAGCTTGTTTGTATATGAATAAACATGGCCCGTTAGGATTCCTGAGAAGCTCCCACAGACACTGTTTTTTACCAACAATCCCAAGAGATAAGTGCTCTTTTGCCCATATCATCCTCAGCTCCTAACTTTCCATATCCTGAACTACAGGATAACCGGCTCTAGGGATTCCTGTGCTAAATAATGGCAGACTGCATGCTCCACAGTCCAGAAGCCAACCAAGCGGCTGGAGCTCCTAGTCAGGGTGGTTTTCATGGCGAGTTAATTAGAATCTTATCTTCTATATAGGTTACATAATGTAGCATAGTAATCCGCCAGGGACAAGCACATACATCCCTATATATGTATACATATTTACAGTTCAAGGTTACCCCGGGCTCTGTAGATCAAGTGTGGGGTAAATGTGGGCTGCATGTCAGTGTCTCAACAAAAACTAGACTACTCGCACAATTAAATTGTCTCAAAAAACAAAGTTCATCTACAAACCATGGAAATGTCAAAGTCTCTGTATGCTTTTACAAAATACTTCCAGACATACTCAACACTAATTATACTGGACAGTAAGGAACTAACTGGGGGAAGGGTTAGAGTAATCTCCCAGTGGCCAAGCCCATTTACCGTTCTTCCAGATCTGAATTTGACCCATCTCAGGCAATAACTATCTCCAGAAAAAAAAAAATCTTTTGACACTTCTAATCTTCTGAGGGCACCAACACATGTGTGCGCGTACCTACACATGTACACTTATTAAAAACAAATGGTAGAACTGATGACCAGTTAATGATTCAATTAACTAGTCTATCCATGATTAAAACTTTTGATGTGCCATAGGTAGGCTCATCCACAAAAGGGTTAGTAGAGCAGAAATATCAACACATAGCTATGCTATTCAAGGAACAGTAAGCCTGACTAGATGTCCCTTTAATGTCACAAATTGGCATTGAAAAACTGTGTAATTCTCTAATTTCCAGTAGCTACCTATGCATAGCAGAGTGATAATTAATGTTCACTGTCAAGTTGACAGGTGAAAAAAAATCACTGTGGAAACGCACTGTTGGCTGTGACTCATCTTGAGTGTGGGTGGCAGCATCCGAGGGGTGAGGGCCATGGACAGAGTGAGAAGCAGAAAGCAAGCAGTGCACCAGCCTTTTTGCTTTCTGCCTGTGGAAGCATGATGGACTCCTACCAGCACGCCTTCTTCCCTTAAGATAAACCCACGCATCAAAGTTTATAATCCAGCAGAGAGAGAAGTGTTATAGCCACCATGGCTATGTAGACTCAGGGGAAGATGAAACCCAAGTGACATTTTAACTTTTGTAGGGGAAAAGTGATTCATCGTACAGGGGCCTTATGCATGCTTGAGAAGTGCTCTACCACCAGACTACATCCCTCACACCTCTCCCTTTCTGAAACAGGGTCTCACATAGCCCACGCTGGCCTTGACCTTGTGAAACTCTTGAGTAGCTGAGATCACAGTTAACAGACCCTACTCACACGAGTAACTTTTAACAGTACCTAAAGAACCTGTAAAATCAAGTGGTAAGTTTTGTTTATGAATCTTTTTTAAAAGACAAGGTAAAGTAGAAACTGAAGGGTTCTTTGGAAAGATGTGTTAGCAGGTGTTTTGCTGGGGCAAACACATGAAGAAATGTTTTGCTGAAGGAGACAAAGGAGGATATTCTGCTACAGGGTGAGAAAAGACTAAGTCTGAACTATCTCAATGTCCAACTGAAGGAATGATTAGCTAGTCACACCTAACAGGCCCAAGTAAATAAATAGTAAGCTTCTGAAAGGTGGGAACACAGACTGGTAAGGGCCTGCCACCACTCTATCTGTAGCAGCTTAACACTTGAGGGTCATAATCCCTCTGGAGCAAACCTAAAGTCCCTTCTCATAGAGGTGAGCATGTTAGTTTACATGCAAGCTCATGGATGCTCAGATCACAGCTTAGTAACCCACAGGTCACTGTACTGCTCTATCACCAAATACTAGATTATGGGTTTAAGATAAACTACAATAAATTTCCCTATTTAACAAAAACGTACAATGAAATAATGCTGTAATCACTCACATAAAGAATTCTATAACCTACAATTGTGCCATCCCTAGACTTTGCGTGCGTATCTGTAGCAAACATGCTGGCACAGCAGTTGCCAGTGAAAGGAGCCTCAAGCTAGGCTTAGTAAATATAGTCAACACTGTTGAGAGTCCTTAAGGCGCAGAAGTAGAGCAGAAGAGAGAGGTAAACAAGAGGCCCAACCGCACCAGTGTACTAGCAGTCACTTTCCTAAAGCAGACATGATGACTATGGCAAAGGCTGGGGAAACACTGTGACAGATCTATACTAAGCTTCATGAAACACAAAATTTGGATTTCCTAGAACATTGGCTCCTACAGAAGTGAATCTGGACCATTGTTCAGATATACACTAGCAAACCAACCAATCAGCCCACTACACCCACCCACTCCTTAATCATGATTACAAACTAGAGACTCATTTTCTGAAAATGGTGGCAGGATGGTGACTGCAGGTGTGGCAAATGTCTTACCAGAGAGGTAACTACTAATCCTAGTTAAGCAGCTAAGCAGTATTTATTCCATCTTTCCCTGGAATGGCTTTATTCCTACTGCCCAAAGACCTCAGGAAAGCGCCCTTGCTAACACCTCTTTCTTTTACCCCTAATCTCAATTTCTTAAAAAAAAATCAAATACCCCCAAACAAACCAGGGTTAAAGCATAGGGAAGGACCTAAAGTTTCCTCACCACTATAAAAACAAACCCCAACAAAGCACAAATACATTCCTAAGCTGGAGATTCATGTAGCATTAACTTAAATAATGACTTAGAATGTACAGATCATGAAGCGAGAATATATTGTTATACACAATACAAATATTTTAATTTCCAAAGTGTCAACTCAGATCAAGCAGTATCTACTGAAGAATAATAAAAAAATGCTATTACCATTTAGAAACAATACTCTTTTAAAAACTTTATTTTTTAAAATTCTGTGTGTTGGGTGGGGGAATGGGATATTATTTGAGAGCGGGTGCATAAGGAAGCCATGGGGTCAGGGTCCCCGACTAAAGGTTATTTACTGTGAGGCCGTCTACATACATGCTGGAAACCAAGCTCAGGCTGTCTACAAGAGAGCCCTACTGGTTCTTGAGCTGCAGACACATCACTCCAGTTCCATAATGACATACTAACCAACAGTGACTACACAGAGGATGGGATGTACTAACTATAAAGATTCCTTCCCAGGGAAGCATAGAGTCTCAATACACAGTTCAGGGTAGCCTTGATCCTGCGGCCTCAGCCTCTGGTGTGCTAAGGTCACAGGGACCTATCACTATGTAAGGCTAGAAAATATTAATAATATGCACTGACAATGTGCTGACTCAGGAACATTGTGGACCATTTGTTCAATTAGTAAAGTGAATGGTTTTCTCTTATATGAAATCATTTTGCTTGATTTTTCTTTAAATCAAAACTAGGAATATGTAACTATTCTCCTAAAAATTAAATTGCTTTTTTTTTTTTTTTACAAATTGCATTCTCTGATTTTCTTATCAGCCTGCTTTAAGGATATCCATGTGTTCAATATGCTCGCTCGAAGTTTGGCCCACACCAAATGGTTGTTTAACCCAAATATCTGAGCAGCAAACTGGGCTGATCCTTCTGGAGAAAGTATAGTTGAACAGCCAAGACCTATTGGTTCAGAAAAGAAAAGACAGAAAAATGAGTTTGTAGCTTAAAAATTAAAAAAAAAAAAAGATAATAAACTTAAATCCTTTTTCTTACAGATGCATACTTAAGCTTCTAAGTATAAATAGTTCAAAAATATAAAATCTGATTTAAAATAGTATGCTGTGGTTAAAATATGTAGTCAACTATTAATAGATGAGGCTGGACAAAGACATTGAGATTGTATCTTGAAATACACACAGTACTAAAAATTTTCAAGGTCTTACCACTGGGCAGTCGAAGAGATGACCACACATCCTGAGCACCCCAGTCTGGTGTGACTGGGGGACAGCTGATAACTGGATATGCAGTGTTACCAGACATCACTGGGCCTAGACCATTGCTTCTGCCTGCCACTGCGACAAATACAGTAGGAACGCCATCCCCTAGGGAAATGATAAGATGGTCAGGTCCTTTTGTTTTGTCAACAAGAACAGCCAGGTACAAAACAGCGCAGGTGAGACAGCTCAGTGGATAAGGGGTGTTGACTGTCAAGCCCAATGACCTGTATGACCTCTGGAACCCAGATGGTAGGAAAGGATGAGCTCTTGCCATTGGTACATGCATCTGCACACACACACAGTAAAAATAAACAAAATAAGAAATGAACTTCAAATCTTTGAGTAGTTTGCTATGGAGAAAGTAGAGGGTAATGACATACATAAGTTCAAAATGTATGGTTCGTCTTGTCACATAACTATCGTAAGCAATATCCTAGGCAGAATAGGTTTGACTATTTTTGAGATCTGTTGTATAAAAGAAATGTCATGAGGTCAGTGAGGGAATGGCTGGCTCATAGCTTCCTTCTCTATTCCTGCTTAGACTCAGGAAAATGAGGAATTTCACCAACTAAACAGCTAGCTACCTTTATGTCTTTAAGTGGTGCCTTGTTCTTTCATAGGCTTCTACAGAATCCCTTCTAAAGATAAGTGTAATAAAAGTATACACATGACACATGCTTTTCCTCGGAAATATGGAAAAACTCTTAAGCATTGTTATTCAAAACTATGTATTTTAAAATCTTTTACTCAAATCAGAAGTTCTCTAGTTATTGAAAGTTTACCTTCATATTCTGCTTTAATTCTCAAAGTTTCATCTGGTCCTTTATGCGCGGATGTTACTCTAAGTTCACACGGAATCCCAAAGTTTCCACAAGCCTTCTTAATTTTTTCACAGTGAGCAAGGTCAGAGGTTGAACCCATCAGCACTACCACCCTGCACTGACTGTCTGACTTGAGAAGCAACTGAAAAGAAAAACAGGACCATGAACAGTGGGTGACAGTCAATGTAACTGTTTTATCTTTTACTCTTGTGTATGTGTCAGGGTGTTGAGCCTGAATGCTATATAGCCAAGGATGACCTTCAAGTCCTGACACTCTCGACTCACGTACAGACAGCTTCCTGATGTCCCTTACCTTCTCTCTTCTCTTCCTTCTCTTTTTGAAAGGTTCCCACATATGACTGGCACTCACAGGTAATTAAGTAAGACCTCCAACTTGTGATACTCCTGAGAGGTGGGTCACAGGCTCGTGCTACAAATTTTGGTCTATGCAGTCCCGGGCAATCAAACCTAGGGCTTCTTGTATGCTAGACAAGCACTTATAAACTGAGCTACAACCCCAGGACATGTATATTTTGTTTGTTTGTTTGTTTCTTAGACAGGTAACATTATGAAGAGCAGGCTGGCTTCAACATCAGAGACATGCCGTATCTGCCTCCCATTGCTAGGATTAAGTCTGTGTCATTCTGCACATTTCCTCTTTGAACAGACCAAAATTAAGCTGAGCAAAACAGATCAAGAAAAACAAAACAAACAACAAACTCAGCCAATAACAACAGCACCAAACTCATTAGGCACTGTGACACAAACCTGTAATACCAACACCAAGGAGGCAGATCAATGGGGTCTACCTAGTGAGGCCCTGTCTCAAACACGCACGCACGCACGCATGCGCACCAACATGCCAGAGGTTTCTACATATCCTGTTGAATCTTTAAGGTATCTCAACCAAATTAGGTTATCAAAACCTGTTAGCTGGCTTTTTGAACAGTAAATATAGATAAGTTAGAAATATTTGTGTATGAAGTGATCATGATCCATGTTCAACTCTCATGGGTTCATAGTAGTAATATCAAAAAAAAGTGAAACAGGTTAGTTAGACACAGGATCCCCGAGTTCCACACGAGCATCTGGAAACAGCATGGTTAACTCAGTGGCAGAGTTTTGGTATACCAGCAAGTAGCTTGCTGTGATCATTCCTAAAGGCAATCCTTTTGTTCAGGTCACTGAAGACAGGCCTCTCTCACCTCATTCTTTTCTTTACTTCAGCCAGTTTCACTTGATCAGGCGCCACACTGGCTTGAAACTTGAAACCCTTTATGTCTTAGCCCCTGGAATAGCTAAAATTGTTGGCAAGCTCCACCTGGTTTGAAACATTTTTCATTTTTGCTGTGTAAATACACATATACACACATGTGGAGAGGACATTCTCAGGTGCCACCCAGCTTTTCTCTTTCACTCAAATTTTTTTCTACTGATTTTTGTGAATGTACATGTGCATAAATGTGGAGGTCAAAGAACTTTGTAAACTTGGCCTTTTCCTTTCAGTTTGAAGTATAAATGTTCTAGGGATTGACCAAGGTAATGGGACTGTGTAGTAAGTGATTTAAATGCTAGCCCATCTTGGTCAGCCACATCTATGTGTCTAGCTCTCTTCCTTCTTTCCTCCTTCCCTTCCTTTCTTTTTGGTGAAAAAAGGACTCTCAGTGTCTTGGAATTTGCCAAGTATTCTGACTACATTCCCAGTAGAAGAAGAAAGGACCAGGGGGGGTCCTACTGCCTCCGAAGGCTCAACCTTGAGATTACAAATGCCCGCCACTACATCTGGTATTTTTTTTTTTTTTTAACATGGCTGCTAGAGAAGCAAAGTCAGGCCTTCATTTTTGTAAGGCAGGGAAGCACTTTACCAACTACTGAGTTAATTTCTCAGTCCAACGAAGTCATGAAATAAGATACATAATGTTATTACAGGTTTGCCAGAGAAGAATTACCTCCACTCGGTCTGCAACCCACTCAAAGTTTTTCTTCACCATCTGAAGTCCTTCTGAAGTTACTTCTTTGAGATCACGATAACACTAGAAAATAAAACAAAGCTTGGAAAACTACTTTCTCCTGTTATCTTAAAACATGTTTCTTTCAAGTCACGATTATGCATGTTTGTATGATGAGCTGTATATGAAAATGCACCTTGCATCTTGACATACAAATACTTTTTCAGTGGAAAAGTTGAGAAGGAAAGTAACTTAAGGTCAAGTGCTTTCTTTATTAGCAAAGTAACTGGTTTAAGAATGGAATTAGCATGTACATATAACCAGGATTTTGCCTTAATTTTGTTAGAAGTATAAAGCCCCTCTTGGCCCTGAAGACTTGGTGTATATATAGAGTTCCAGATCCATCACAGCCTTGATGCTGTGAGGATACTTACTTATCAGATAAACAAGGACATCTGTTCTTTTACTGTTTCAGAATCTGAAGATGATAAATTCAAAAACTATTAAAAAGGTTAAAAAGTATTTCTAAGCACCAAGAGACTTTTTTGGTACTGAAGAATGAATCCAGGGCCTCATACGTGCTAAGGAAGTGCTTTGCCATCGTGCTGTATCTCCAGCGGAGAAATGATTTGTTTTCTAAAAAAACTTTATATTATTTATGCAAGTATGCTGTAGGTGTTTTCAGACACACCAGAAGAGGGCATCGGATCCTATTACAGATGGTTGTGAGCCTGAGGAATGACTTTTAAAACGAAGCACTTATCAACAAGACTAATATCCTCCCCCCTTGCCTCTATCACAGCTGGATAAGTAAGCTCAGACACCACAAACCTGTTTGTCCTTCTGCTGGCTCCGATCTCCTGATGGCCACAGTCTCCAGGAATCATTATCAATGACATCGGCAAGAACAATTTCTTTGGTGGTTACATCAACGCCAAATTCAATCTTCATATCAACCAGCGTACAGTTCTGGGGCAGCCAGGATTTCTCCAGAATTTCAAAAATAGCTTGTGTGGCATGACTCATGATGTCCACTTCAGTCTTCCCTATAAGAAGCCCAGCAAAGCTAAACTTTGCAGCGATGAGTTGCTCCTCAGACCACTGTGGGTCATTATTGGCATCGTCCTGAGAATAAAACAGAGCTGTATGGTTCATTCAAATCTTAAGAATTTTCAACTTTCCAGAAAAAAAGTTTTTTCCTTTAAATATATGTTCCTAAGAAGTGCTTCTTTAAATCTAATTTTCTCCCAGAATATCCTATGATTCAAATAATCATTACGTCTACTTTAGAATTTTAATTTATTTTTTGTATCTTGTGTGTATGTGGGTGCTAAATGTATGGAGAGGAGAGCAAATTCTGGTTCTCTGCACGAGTAGAAAGTGCTGAACCGCCATTCTGACCCCAATTTGACTACTTCCAAAAAAAAAAAAAATCATTACTTTGTCTGTTTAGGTCTATGTGTGTTTTTATACCACTTGTATAGCACATGCGTGCCTGTGGAGGTCGGAAGACTGTAGCACATACCCCAAGACTACTAGAGTAGCTGTGATATGAACAGTCATGTGGCACTAGGAGTTGAACCTTGAACAAGTGCTCTTACATGCTGAGCCATCTCTCCAGCCTCTACCTTATATACTTTTAATTATTTTTAAAGTTATTAGGAGTCACTTATTCTAGGTTAGGGACGGGGAATCTGAAAATGTTTTTTTACAAGATGAACTGTTGGGAGCCGACTCTTAGCCGAAAGTGGCTATCATCTTTACAGCCATCTTGAGCCATATACCCTGACAAGAGACTTGTTTCAACAGCCTGCAATAGCTGAGCGCACTCTGATAAACATCTTGTTACACTGTTTAGTGCCCCCAGCTGCCAGGTGCTCCTGGTATCCATGGCTACAAGGCACGTGACGTAGTGGCTTCAGTTGAGATTGTCCACGAGGGCAAGTCACGTGGTAAAGGGTATAAATACCAGGATTTCCTTTCTATTGAAGAGGTAGAAAGTAGGAGGTAGTAAGTAGTAGGAGGTAGTAGGAAGTAGGAAGTAGAGGAAGGAGTGAGAAAGTGAGAGGTGTCAGGAGACTGAAGGAGTGAGAATATAGTAAGAAGAGAGGAGAATAAAGAAGAGACTTGAAGAGACGCCACCGGACTCCGTCTTGTATCTATCTTTTGCGTCTCTCGCCCCCTTTTTCCCCTTCCTCCGTCCCCACTCTCTCTCTTGCTAGACCCTGACCTGCGGACCGGAGCAGCAGAACTGGCCGGCCTTTACAAAGTAGCAGAACCCGACGGCCGTTACAAAAGAAACGGCAGCTACAAGGAACTAACAAAAATAAATGTAAATGAGCAGAAATTAAGAAGAAAGTTAAGGTTTACTTGCATGTTGACCTGGTGGTACATACCCATATTCCTGCCTACTATTTAAGTAATGAGGGCAGGGGCTCAGTAGTCTAGAGTACTTCTAGAGTACTGGCTGCTCTTCTGGAGGACCTAAGTTTGATCCCAGCACTTACTGGTGGCTCGTAACTGTGTAGCTCAAAAATGTGACAGTTTCTTCAGGCCTGCAGGTGCAGTCATACATGCAGGCAAAACACCCATACTTACTTGTAAGTAAGATTTAAAGGAAAGGATAGGTGTAAAAGAATTGCTAGTTCAAGGCCAGCCTGAGCTGTGGAATAAAGCCTTGTTTGTTTGTTTTTTACATTTGAAATTTTTATATACTTAAGGGAAGGGGAAATGGTTTTAAGTTTGCAGGAGTTTGTGGTTTTGTTTTGTTCTGTTTTTTGAGACAGGGTTTCTCTGTGTAGTCTTGGCTGTCCTAGAACTTGCTTTGTAGACCAGTTTGGCCACAAACTCAGAGATCTGCCTGCCTCTGCTTCCTGAGTGCTGGGGTTTTTGTAAATTTAATTATAATGTATATAACAAGTTGTGCAGCTTTCTGATTAAAAATACACTATTGACATTGTTTTCAAACTATGTGTGTGACACACATCCATGTAGACAAAACATTCACATGAATAAAAACAGCTTTTCTGGGAGAGGACAGATGTGAATGAATTATTTCATTACATCAATTTCTAGTAGGACACATAGTTTCAGATGTTTCTATGTCTACCATTCTGAGTTTGTAGTTCTATGTCACAATTACCTTGAAGAACATCTCTACTTTCGGTGGATAAAACTTATATCCCTCCTTCACACCAGGGTTCCTCTTGAGAAAAGAGCCAGTCGCTATTCTTCGGCAGACCCATTCAATTGGAATCATTTCACACTGAGGTGCAATGAAAGCAGTCTCCCCAACTTTCCTGGTGAAGGCAGTTTTTATACCTACAAATTGAGGGGGGGGGGGAGGGGGTTAGAAGCAATGAATTTAGCTTTTAAGGAAGGTAGATAAATGTCCAAGAACCAAAGTTTTCATCCTTTCATTTTTCCTTTCAATTTCTTCTGCCATGTATGTATGTGGTTGTGCATTTACACCCATGAGTGTCTAAGAACATGCATGCTGTGTGTATATGCTTGCATGAGTGTCAAAGACCAGCTTTCCTCCCTGTTTAACATAGTTTCTGGGGGCTGAACTCAGAAAGTTAGGCTTGCATGGCAAGTGCTTTACCTCCTCAGCCAACTCAAAACACTATCAAAAATAAATGCTGCCGTGGGATTAGGGACGGCTCACAGGTTAAGAGTGCTTACCACTATCTCAAAGGACCAGAATTCCATTCCTATCACCCACGACCCCTTGTAACTCTAGCACCAGGAGACTCAATGCCTCTGGCCTTCTATAGCACCTGCACTCAAATGCACACACCCGTACAGAATTAAAATCATACAATTAACAAAATACGATTCTTTCCTATTTATCAAAACATCAGACAGTTACATTTTACTATCACATGGCTAACCATATATGAAACCTAACGAGTCCAGTATCTCACACTCCAGTTATTCACTCATATTCAGAGTGTCTCCCCTCTACTTATCTATCTTTGTAGAAGGTACAGAAGTCATCCAAGTGCCATTACCGCTGAAGATAACCTGACTACAGAATTTCTCATGTTCTACATTTCAGTATCACATTAATCTTATAGATTGATCTACCTTATCAATCAGAACAGTCCTAAATTCTAAAGATACTTCTTTAACTGCTTAAATAATCCCCGAGAAAGCAGAAAGCATCCATCGGGTAGTATCTGGAACACTGCAGCCAGTCTAGCCAGTGTTGAGGAAAACACACATTTGCTTCTCTGCCACTGCGACTGAACAGCTTTTTTATTGGACCTTGGAAACTAACAACTTCTCTGATAATAGTTCAAACCTGTCATCTTCCAGGCCTGGGGAGCAGTTAAGAGCATTTGCAGAGGAGCAGGATATGGTTCCCAGCCTGTGCACAGTGGTTTCCCAGCACCTGTAACTCTCCTCCCGTGGGACTGGAGCCCTCTTGCGCACATACACAAAAACCAAAACCTCATGATCCAACAAGAAGGAAGCACCCCAACTGCCCTTTCTTCACTCCAGCATCCCATAGTAAGTTCTAATTTTAGTTTCATCTTTTACTCCTCCAACGGCAGAAAAGTCTTCCACTTAGAACAGGACAGGAAGGCACAGCTGCTATCTTCAAATACTTCTCAGGGTTTACAAGCAGAAGAGGGACTTACAATTAGGTACTGTTCTCAATAGGAAGAACAAAGAACAACTGTGCAGCATTCAAGGGAGTGAATTCTGATTATCTGGGGCTGCTAATAGCAGGAAGGCTTCTTTTTAAATTCCCCAAGGCTAAACTGGTGATTCATTTGACTGATAAAGATTGTAGAAAACTTAGTTTCTTTTTTTGAATTTTTTCTGTGAGGTAGTAGTTTGAATGCTTGCTTTCCACTTGGTGGAACCCTTTGGAGGTGTGATCTTACTGGAATTAGTCTGTTACTGGGGCAGGTTTTAATATTTCAAAAGCACAAGTTATTCTCAGTGTGATGGTTTGTATATACTTGGCCCAGGGAGTGGCATTATTAGGAGGTGTAGCCTTGTTGGAGTAGGTATGTTACTGTGGGTGTAGGCCTTAATACCCTTGTCCTAGCTGCCTTCAGATCGAGACAAAACTCTTCAGCTCCTCCAGCCCCATGGCTGCCTGGACTGTCATGTTCCTGTCTTGATGATAATGGACCGAACCTCTCAACCTGTATGCCAGCCCCAATTAAATGTTAAGCCTGGCTCTAGAGTTTCAGAGAAGAATGTTAGTATATGGCCTAGAGACGGTTCTGGTGATATTTTGGTGAAGAATGTGGATGCCTTTGGGTCTTGTCTGAAGTGTCTACTCGACCTTTGCATTGCAAAGGAAGTCTCAAAAATGCTCAGCAGAGACTTGGTTCACTGGCTAAGTCTCATGAAGAGCATTTGGAACAAGCATATCATGCTTAGAAAGGAAAAATATATTGTTCAAGTGCCCTTGCCCGCGGGGATTCAACGATACCCTAGGAAAGGGGGCAACAAGAGACACAAAGAATTCGAACAAGTCTGGGGTTCTGATCAAGCTCTGAAACTTTAATTTCAGGTGCAGGTTATAAAGAAACAGCAAAACAGGAAGTTTGGGTGAGGGTCACTGCTTAGGGCTGTCCCACTATTGAACACTTATTGCCCCAGATCATCCCACTGTCACATCCTTATTGCCTTAGACCATCCCACTGTCATAACTGGCTCCCAGGAAATGCCAGTTTTTTAAGTTCCTGGGACCTGAGACCCAAGAAGTCCTTTCTTAAACTTATACTGACTATTCTTTCCAGAACAGCAGGTAGGTTCTCTTAGAACAGCAGGTAGTTTCTTGTGTTTGGCTCCCAGCATTTAAGTATTAAAGGAGCACCAGGAAGTGAGATGGAGGTGAATCCTGTGTTCAAGGATATTAAATTAAGAGAGTGGTGACCTTGGGGAAAGATCCCACCCAGCTAAATTTAGGTTCAGGCTTGGTGGCACATGCCTTTAAACTAAGGAGGTAAGTACATGCAGCAGATAGAGTTCAAGGCCAACCTGGTCCAGAGCAAGTTCTACGTTGAGAAAGCTTAAATCCAGGTGTGGCAGTACATGCTTTTAATCCCAGCATCCAGAAAACCCAGCCATGCAGATCTCTGAAATCAAGGTCAATCTACAGAGCAAGTTCTGGGACAGCCAAGCTAGTCAGTGTGCAGTTGGAAATCAGAAAGCTGGTGATGATGTAAAAGAACAAGGGGGCCAAGTTCCAGTCCCAGCAAACAACAGCTTCGGCCCCGTGTCTCTGGCTTTATAGTCAAGAAGAGACTCCTGGGACAACTGATGCTGGTTTGCTGGAGCTAAGAAATTAGTCGTGATTGAGAAGAGACTGAGGTGCATCACTGAGGTGAAATCTTTTGTGTTTTCTGAGAGCACAAAGAAGCTCTGTTCTAGAGATGGCCAAGGTCGTATCACATGATGCAGCCGTAACTGGCAATGTTTAAGAGTCACCCAAGTGGTACTGGTTTTGAAGGCATGAAGAACAGCTGAGGTTTGGCACTCTGAGAGGCCATGGAAGGCCACTGGTCAAAGTACAGCCTCATTTGCAGTTGATGGCCCAGGACTGAAGGGGTCATGCAAAGGAGTTCAGGCTTGGCAGCAAGAGAGCCTGTGAGAGGCTATTGGCGAAGGCTAGCTGCAGTAGAAGACATTGGTATATTGGAGATGCCAGTACCATGGGATGATCACCAAGAACAGCAATGGCAGTGGAGTGGATGAACCTGAGCTTAGAGTGCTACAGAGGGCAGAGCTGGAGAAGTGATGCCAGCCCTTTGCAGGAGCCCAGAGATTATGTATGCATCCCAAACACTGAAGCATTGTAACACTGAAGGGAGACCTCAAGGTGGAGACAGCAGAGCCGTAGGCTATCTACTGAGGAAAGCTGCTAACAGAGTGGAACCAGACCAGGAGAAAGAAGTTTGTTATAGTCAACAAAAATGAAAAAGGAGTTGGAGATCTGAAGACTGCTTTGACATCAGCCATGGAGATGCAGAGGCTGGAGTTTGCCTGGCTGGTTTCCTGTCTTGCTTTGGGGATCACAGTTAAGTGATTGGATGAATCTCAGAAGAGACCTTGAATTTTTAACATTGTTGACGTTGCTATAGACTATGGGGCTTTAGTACTAAATGCATTTTTATCACGCTTTGGGTTGGTAGGGCCCCAATAAAGGCATGGGTTTAAGTAAGCAGGGCGGGGAGTGGAATGTGATGATTTGCATATGCTTGGTCCAGGGAGTGGCTCTATTAGAAGGTTTAGCTTTGAAGTAGGTGTGTCACTCTGGGTGTGGTCCTTAATACCCTTGTCCTTGAAGCCTTCAGATCAAGATGTGGAACTCTCACCTCCTTCAGGACACTGCCACACTTGCTTTGATGATAATGGACTGAACCTCTGAACCTGTAAGCCAGCCCCAATTAAATGTTATCCTTGTAAGAGTTGTCTTGGTCATGGTGTCTGTTCACAGAAGTAAACCCTAACTTCTACACCCAGTCAGCTTTCTTTGCTTCCTACCTGCAGCGAAAGCTGTTGGCTATTGCTCCAGTGCCGTGCCTGTCTGCAGCATGCTTCTGCAGGATGGTTACTAACTCCTTGGAACTGTAAGCCTCCCCAAAATTCTTTCTTTTTTTAAAGTTTCCTCAGTCAAGGTAATATCAAAGTAACTATGTCAGTGGGCAAGATTGAAAATTGAACCTAAGGCCACTGGGCTATCCTTAGTTTAAGCTTCTTTAGAACCTTAAACACCATTACTTCCAAACCAGGAAGCTGTTAGAACAAACCTTAAAAGCTCGCCCCTTCATTTTATCATATGCAACTTAGCCCGTGAGACATTCCCAACAGATTAAGTCAAACATAGCCATTACCTGCTTTAGATGTAATAACACATGAGGAAGTATAACATTTTCTTGATCCAAACAATTCCTCCCCTGCAAAATGACCAGTGTGAAAGACAAAGGGAAGCACTCACCAGCTTCCTGTAACAACTGAAATATGCAGCTGGTGATCTTATTGGAGATTGCAGCTTTGCCTTCCAGGTGGTTCTTTCTGGCTGCATTTCCTGCTGTAATCTGGTCCTTAGACTGCAGGAGGACTTTTCCTGGATTATCTATCAATTCATAGACTTCTTTTGTTTTACCCTCATAGAGTTTCTTCCCGATGTTCAGTACTGTGGGAATAAAACAGACTTATACCAGACTCTAAGATTTACTAAATAGTAAAGAATCCTTTAAAATGTTGAATCACTGCATAGATAGTAATTAATATCATAAAAATAATGAGAACCACTTACACAGAACCATATACTCTCATAGTGTTAGTTAAATTATAACTATAGACTAGAAAACTAAGGCTCACAAGAGTTGAGGTCACACTCAGAGCACATGCAGACCTAGAAATAATCATCTGACATCAACACCATGCTGTCAAGGGACCTAAGTCTTGAAGAAAGCTGGTAACAAATAAGAAACCATAATAAAATGTGAGGCAGAGACTATGGGATGTCGTCTTCACAGCAGGACCACCTTACAGAAAGTCTAAAACAAAGTAAAAGCTAAACAGAGACCTGAAAATTGACCAGAATTTAACAAGGGGTAATTAGAAGATATAAAACCAAGTAGCCAAGTCAAGGTCAACATGGCTAAGCACGTAATATTCTAGATACTTGTAGAGTGATAGTGATTAAGAAGCAATCAAGTAGATAGGAAAAAAAAAAACCCATACTAAAATAGAGCTGGCAGGGCGGTGATGGCGCACGCCTTTAATCCTAGTACTTGGGAGGCAGAGGCAGGCGGATTTCTGAGTTCCAGGCCAGCCTGGTCTACAGGGTGAGTTCCAGGACAGCCAGGGCTATACAGAGAACCCTGTTTAGAAAAAAACAACAACAAAACAAAACAAAACAAGCTGATCAGGTCACACCACCAGCTGGCACAGGAAAGTTAAATGTCCAAGAAGAAAAATCAATGGCCTATCATTGGTTCAGTGTACCTAAAAATGGATGCAGGAGGCCAATTCCTTTCTTGGATCAAATTTTAGTTGGCCACAACTATGTGAGATGACCTTTGGAGTGGACCAGACTGGGCTTCTGGACATTAGCTTTACAACCTGTTACCTACAATATACTGACTCTCCACCCCACCCCACCCCCTAAACTACCCAGAGATAGTTTTTCTTTTCATTAGAAAACCTAACTTTTGGTAGCATCAACTATACTCCTGTAAGTGATTTGTTATGAAGCGTTCTTGTAGTTTAAAACTATAAAAAGGCCGGGCGGTGGTGGGGCATGCCTTTAATCCCAGCACTTGGGAGGCAGAGGCAGGCGGATTTCTCAATTCGAGGCCAGCCTGGTCTACAAAGTGAGTTCCAGGACAGCCAGGGCTACACAGAGAAACCCTGTCTCGAAAAAACCAAATAAATAAAACTATAAAAAGGTATCTTGTCAATACACTATTCAAACCTACTTGCCCTTGGGTTTCTGAGATTACAATTCTAATTAGCACTAAATAAATGTCATTTTTCCCCCTAGTCTAAACTTGACTCTGGGTTTTTACTGGTGATAAATTGACTAACAGCTGCCACGGTGGTTCAGTGACGTAAAAGATGAATACAGCATCTTCCAATGTTCTGAAGAATTAACAAAGTTTAAAAAGGCCCTCTTGGTATAACTCCAGTTTTGAGCTGTGAGATTCCTCTCTAGAACTCCAATTTCATTAATGTTTGTGTCCTCTTCCCAGGCCTCTTGAAAATCTCTATGCCCAGCCTGGCACACTGCTGCCTTCCATCTACTTCATTACTAACCACGTAGACTTAACCAAAGAACCACGGGGCCGCTAAGTACTAAAGAGCAGCAGACAGACGCAAGATACTGATTTGACATGGAAGAGAAGAATAAAGGCTCCTGTCTAAGATCCAAATACAGTTCACAGCAGGTATACTGGGTAGCTCACACTCCAGCTTCAAGGCAGGATCTGGCTTCTTCCATGAGTATCTGTTCTCAAGTGCACACAATCACAGACACACAAAGAACAAGGTAAAATAGAAGCCAGAGAGACTGACAGCAATTAAGAACACTCGCTGAAGACCCAGGTTCAGTTCCTAGTACCTACATGGTAGCTCACAACCATTCTAAACGACAGATGTGAACACTTTCTTTGGACCCTTGTTGGGACAGGGACACATCAGATTTGCGGGAGGAAGAAGAGGTTAGATTCTAAGCTTTTTTCTGATCTTAGAAAGTCTGGTCCTAAGTCCCAACTCTGTGGAGCTGTATCACCTAAACTTCAGGGGGATTTTCTTTTGGTTTTCATAGGTGTGAAAGAATGTGATGGGGTACCCACACAATTTGCTTCATTATTAATCTAGAAACTTGTGTTGTTCTAAGACAGTGTTTTGTTAGTATAAAAGAACCATCTTTCCCGAGGCTCTTACCATGCAAGGACAAAACTGTAATGTAACTACAAATCTATCAAATAAAAAGTGGATAAAGTAACTTTGCCTTCGATTTCAGCAGCCTCCCAAGTTACTAGCCCACATCCATAATTCCAAATACCTGGGATTGCAAAGCAACACCTGACCAAAAAATTTGCACCCGTTTTCACAGTTTAAACTATTAAGCTTGCAGCAAAGGAGATTATTGGCATGTTAACTTTACCAGAATGAGCAAAAATTCTGCTAGATTTTCCTGATTGTCTATCTGCTTACTACAAAGTTTCTAGGAACTTTGTTAGTTTCTGGCTATTTCTCCTCTATCGAACTTTCCCACTCTGCTACTTTCCTCCCGCCCTGGGGCCTCTTTTTGGGTATTTAGGTAGGCCCTGGGTCCTTAGAGTTTAACGCACGGCTCCCAGCGCTTGGACCACGTGTGCAGAATCCGGGCCCCAGGCGCCGTCTTGTAGAGTTTGCCAGAAGGGCTGCTATCCGACCCCGGGGCCGCACGCGTGTGCGTCGAGCCTGCTAGCTCTCGGACGGAGGGCTGGGGCAACCTAGAGGGTCCGAAAGCGAGTTACTCACCTTCGGCTGTCGCCATTATCCTAGGTGAACTAGAGGAGCAGACCGCGCGGGAAAAAGAGGCAGCGCTCTGGAAAACAAGAGCGATCACAGGATTAGAGGGCGGGGCGGGGAGGAGCGTACGGACACACCCTAGCCGCAGCCCCTATTAAAACTCCAGCCCCGCAGCCCGCCGGCGAACCAGAAGGACCGGGCTGGAACCATGTCCCCAGGCTTCCCGCCGCGCAGGCGCGCTGACGCGACCACGCTTCCGGGCGGCCCCTCCCCGCAGCCAGCCAAAAGTGGCGCGCAGGCTGCAGGCCCCCGCTGGCCGGAGAGGTTTCTGGGTTGGAGCGGACCAAGTCCTGACGGCCGGAGGACGGCGTGAGACCAGGGGCACGCACGGCTCAGATTTTCTTAGGGACCAACGCGATTAACTGCGCTACTCTCATCACCTACGCCTTTGAGAGCGGGAAAATAGCGGAGACTTCCACGTGCAGGAGAAGCAGCGATCCTGACCTCTGCGGCGGAGGGCTAACCCCACCCCCTTGACGCCATAGCTCCGCCCCCCGCGCCGCGCCCTAGCTGATTGGCGAGGAGCTGGAGGCCGAGCTGGTTACGCCCCCTTCTGCGGAGCGCGCCGCCGCAGTAGCTAGAATCTAGCCCGCGGGGAAGGAGGAGGCAGTCTGTAGCGCGAGCCTCAGAGACGCTCTATAGCGGAGCGGACGGCTGGTTGGTGCTTGGACCACGCCGCGGCAGCAGGTCCCTCCACGTGCTTTTGGCGGCGCCATGGAACTGGAGGAGTCGGGGATCCGTGAGGAATGTGGTGTGTTCGGGTGCATCGCTTCTGGAGACTGGCCCACGCAGTTAGATGTGCCGCATGTAATCACTCTGGGACTCGTGGGGCTACAGCACCGGTGAGCAACAGGATGAGGGGTGGGGGTGGAGTGGTAAGTGTTTGCACAGTTCCACGAGCCGCTTCCCCAGCTCTGCTACTGAGACCGCAAGACTAGGAGGGTGGATGAGGACTAGGAAGGTGGATCGAGTCTAGGAGCATTGAGGATCGGGACTAGGATCAGGACTAGAAAGATGGATCAAGGCTAGGAGGGTGGATCAGGGCTTGGAGGGCAGATCAGGACTAGGAAGGTGGGTCAAGGCTAGGAGGGTGGATCTCGGGAATCAGGACTTACTCAGGATATTGACCAAGTGGAGGTGGGGTACACCTTTCCTGCATAGACATTAACCTAGCCTGTGGCATTGCTCTCGAATGCTTTTTACTGGTTAACTCCAAGAATGTGCATCTCTCCCTGCGGGTTTGTTACGCTGGAGTTTGCTTACACTAGCCATGTTGAGAAGCATGGTTCAGATCTCCTTGAAACTAGGACTGTTCTAGAGATAAGCTTCTGTAGGGTGGTGGTGCTGAGGGTCCTGCCACGCTTGGAGGTTTTCTTTTTGTTGTTTTGTTTGTTTTTTTGTTGTTTGCACGGGGCCTCCAGCTTGCAAGAGCTTTGTTTGCAAGGGCAGAGCTATTGAGCAGATTGTCAGGCTGAAAGCAGTTTTGGGGATCGTGAGTTTGAAAGTAGCTATGGGAAAATTGGGTGATGCGTTTGAGGTAAACAAAGCAAAAAAGACCTTTGCTTCCATAATGTGTTTCTTACCAGTTGACTTAAACTGACAGTTAGTATAAATCTGATTATGGAAATAATGCAAACTAGGGTTTTGTCTGTTTTCCGAAACTATCATATCATGAATTTGATAAGACAATACCCCAGCGACAATGTCTAGAACAGAGCCGTGCAGTCACCCTTATAAACGGGATGCCTCACTAATGATTACCTTTCGCTTACCAAGCTTAACGTTGTCTTTTTGCATTTTTCAGAGTCCTAAGTCTTTGAATTTGCACGTCACATTCTGTATACTCCTTATTTATTAAAAAGTATCTGGGATGAATCACACAAAACCGATTTGAGTCAGCCTTTCTTGAGAAAAAGTTTACAAACTGAGCAGGTTGAAATTACGTCCACCCTTGTGACAACAGTTAAAGAGTTAAGAGTTGGGAATGTAAACAAAAAAAAGAAAACAAATAAAAGCCGGGCACTGGTGGCCCACACCTTCAATCCCAGCACTTGGGAGGCGGAGGTGGGCGGGTCAAGGCCAGCCTGCTCTATAAGGAGTTCCAGGACAGCCTGGGCTATGCAGAGAAACTCTGTCTCAAAAAACAAAGAGCTGGGAATGAGCTCGATGGTAGAAGACTTGCCTAGATCAGTAGAAGCTATAGGTTTCAATCCTTAGTATTGGGGTGTGTGGGGGGGTGGTATTTAAATGTGATTATATGATTCTGAGGAGCAGTAGAAGATAATACTTTTAGACATTATTCTGAATCGCATTAGGAGCAGTGGGAATGGAGCTAGAGAATTTTAGAGAGCAGATGAAAGGGACTCCATCTTTTTCTTAAATGTTTACATTTTGGTCAGTTACTTAGAAAGTTCCCCCCCATGACTTGCTTTGAGAGAGAGAGAGAGAGAGAGAGAGAGAGAGAGAGGGAGGATATGAGAATGTGTGTAGGGGACTATATGTGGTGTTTTTCTTTCTAAATGAAGTACAACTAGTCAGCTGCGGTGGCGTTTGCCTCTAGCTAAAGCTCTGGAGAGGCAGAGGCAAACTGATCTCTTGAGTAGGCTACAAAGCAAATCTCAGGCCAGTCAGAGCTACAGTGAAGCCCTGTCTCAATCATCAAGAAACAAATAAATAAACTACAACTTACTCTTAGTCACATCTCCCTATGTTATGCTTCCTATACTTGCTTTTATATGAGAAAGCCATACAGTTACATAATGTGAGGACAATAAAGATGTGTTAGTGGCATCAATGGATTGTATTTTATAACTGTATAATCTCAGTACTGACAAACATAGCAAGACTTGTCTACCAAAAGACGGAGGAATGACTTTATTGGGATAATTACTTAACTAAACTAAGCAAGCCTTTGTTAGGAGACTAGTGTTGAAAATAGGACTGGGGTTTTTGTTTGTTTGTTTTATTTTGGTTTTTTTTGTTGTTTTTTTTCTTTTAAACAGCAGTGATAAGTTAGTTTCTGGGGAAAAAGCATACTAACTAGCAACTTATGGCCTATTTTCCTTGAATAAGAATGACATTAAGGTTTACCTAGATCTTAGTACAAATCTAGGCAATGAAACACTTTAAGTTAGAGAAACATCTCTTATCATTTAGTAGGATTACTTTTAATTGGAAAACCAGTGGAACTCCGTGCCATTATGTTTAGAAGATCTAATAATTGCCTGTTACCCTAAAACAGTAGGTCAGGGCCAAAGAAGATTAAGAACACATTCTGAGAATTGATGTGCTCGGGGTGGCAGAGGGGCCTCACATGGACTAAGCATACCCCGTGCCACTAAGTTACATACCCAGCCCGAGGACTGATATGAGTGTATGCATTCGAATATTAAAACCTGAAACCTACGTAGAAAGGTGATCACAGGTGAATATATAGAATTATGGACACTGTTTCTTCAAAAGAGAAGTAGGATAGAGCGGAGTGGCAGCAGTGGCTGCAGCACATTCCTTTAGTCCTAATATTCAGGAGGCAGAGGCAGGAGGATCTCCAGGACAGCCAGGAGTACGCAGAGAGACCCTGTCTGGAAAAACGAATACAAAGAGAGGTATGGCTTATTGTAGAAGCCTCCATTTTTTACTTCTCCCATGAAGATGTGTTCACATAAGAGTCATAAGATGACCAGATGCTGTGTGGGCTTGGAAACGTCAGGTCTAGTCATTTGCAGCATTCTTTCTCTGCTCACTCACTCTTAAAATCACCATCACGTCTTACGGAGAGTAGAGCGGTTTGGACCTATTTACTTACAATTCCTCTTTAAAGAGGAGTTACTAGACACATCCCATGAATTAGCTGCTTAAAGGTTCATCCTGTAGTGTGGATGTGGTTTATTCTCCAGAGGTTTGTGTGGGAAGTGGTGCACTCTGTGGCAGTACTGTGAGCTGGAGTTTACAGGAAAGTGAGTGGTTGAGTATTGTGGATTAACAGTGGTCTAACTGAGTAAGTTAGCTCTCTGAGAGCAAGCTGCTAGAAACGGGTGAGTAATTCTTTTGGCCTTCTATCCAACTATGTTCCCCCTCTCTTCCCCCCTCACCATCACACTTGACCACCATGAGGTCACACACTTGACTACCATGAGATCACACCACACACTGAGGTTCTCACCGGAAGTTGAACTGATGGGAATTTCCAAACATGAACTTCCAGCCTCCCAAACTGACCAAAATAACCCTTTAAAAGAAAAAGTGTCCCTAGATTGGGCATGGTAATTACACCTGTAATCCCAACACTTGGGAGGCAGAGGCAGGTGGATCTCTTGAATCGAGGTCCAGTTGGTCTGCAGAGTGAGTTCCAGGCCAGCCAGAGCTACACAGAGAAACCCTGTCTCAAAAACTGAAAGGACAACCAAAATCGAAAAGTACAAAGTACCTAGCTTCTGTATTTTGTTATAGTAATGGAAAATAGATGATTGATTTTTTTTTTGTTAGTTAGTAAATTAGCATGTCCTCTGTCAATGAGTGGTTGTGTTCCAGAACAGAAATTTAAACCAACGACTAATGTGACATATTTTTATACTTCTCAGCATTTGTGAAATTTACCTGATAAAGGTGAGGGTCCTGATGGAAGAAACATCCTGTAGAACCTTCCAGTTCTGTTAAGCTTTGAGGAAGCCAGTTTGTAATGATCTCAGGAGGTGTCTTCTTGAGAGGTGTAGACATTGTTTCTGTAGAGAATGTGTAATATCATCAGAAAAGCACTTAGTAGGGAGAGGTACACTCAGCCTCCAAGCCAAGTATTTTCAGGCCTCTTCCTGAAGTGAACTGAGGAACACAGTGCAGTAGGAAGTTCTTAGATACCTTTTTGGGGTGCCAGATTAAGGCTGCTGGTGTTAACAATGAAGCTAAAACCCCAGCTTAGTCTTGGCAGTCCTCATAAACTTCTGGATCTGTTTTGTTATCTTTTGGGCTACAGGTAAGTACTTTAAAGTTCTAGTGTTGAGATTTAGTTGGTTCAGAAGGATGCTCTTGTGTATTAAGCCAGTGGCCATCACTTTACATGGCGTTCACCAGAGGTTAAAGGCAGGCCAACTCATCTCACCTGCATTTTATACATTAAAAAATGGTTCTACAAGATTTTTACCTCACTTGAATTACAAGAGTTGGAGGGGGGGTGTGTTGAGTTTCCTCTACTCCCCAGTGCTGTTGTGCGTCACCTAAGTACAGGGATATGTATTCCAGGAAGTGCATCATTAGGCCACTTGGCTGCTATGCAGGTCAGTCACTCAACAAGGTACCTTGGTTCAATCCAGAGACTTGGTAAACATTAGCTGTGGGAGGCTGCCACCTGGGTAACACAGCACAGTTGTTTTAGGTCCTGGGAGCCTCTATAAATAACCATGCACTAAAATAATAATGAAAAGTACAGTCTAGCGAATACAGAATCCACGAGCAGTTGTTGGCCACTACCATTAGGTGCCACGTGCTGTTCCAAGATGGTGCTGTAGTTTGAGGAAGATTTGTGGTGCTTGATGGTAAACGTCACTAAGTGATAGCTTTCAGCTCCTTTGTAATCTTCCAGGATTCCTCTAGCATAGACCATCTACCTCCTATGTTGCCCTGCAGCACAGGGCTATATTTCATTGAGCTCCTCCTAGGTGCATACAGGGGACCTTGATGAGTAGGGGACACAGGGCAAGTGTGGCTTCTGTCCTCACAGAAGTGTGTAACTTACTACTAGTTCAGAAGCATAGACTTCTCTAGAACCCAGTTTCCGCATTTTAAATTGGCTGTGATGATCATAGCTACATCATAACTTGTGTGGACTAAATTCTTCTATATGAACTGTTTAGAATAGTGTCTGGCTATGTGTATGGCCTACAGCTCTATCCCGCACTATGGTATGCATTTAGTAGAGCCGCACACAGATGTTCAATGACAGACATGCAGTTACTCATAATGCCCTTCATCTGGAAAAGAAGCTGGAATAATATACAGTAGAATGGAGGGGGGGTGATGAAATGCATAGTCCTACAATAGACCATTCCGGAGTGATGCTCAAAATTCCTAACACAGGCACAGTTAGGGATGGATCTCATAAGCACTGCTGCATGAGAAGAACTTGACATTTAAAGCTCACACTAAGGAGAAAAAAAGCACAAATCTTAGGTTAATCTGTGATGGTGGATTGACTAGTGATGGTCTTTATGGGATCTAGAATTATAATTTTGTTGGTCTCGATTAACTTTTTGCTGTACATACTTTTGCTCTGTAGCCCAGGCTGGCTTTGAACTTTTGATCCTTCTTAGCCTTAGAGTATTGATTTGGGTGATAGTCACATGAGCATGCTGTTTAATTAGGAGCAGAGAGAGACGAGAACTCTATCTTTTCTTCAGTCTTGTGCACATTCCTGTATCCAGTCAGCCATCTGTCTACATGCATTCTGTATCCATGGTTTCAGTCCATAAATACTGAAAGTATTTTTTTAACTAGCTGTACTGAATGATGAAAAGACTTTCTTGGCTATGCTCTCTAAAATATACAGTTACATTGTATCAGGTATGAACAGCAATGAGATGGTTTAAAATTACAGGAGGCTATGGATAGCTTATACAAATACCATGCCCTTTTATATAAGGAACTTGAATATCTGCATTTTTGGGTTTCTTTTCTATATATTGCATTGAACTTCCTCTTCTAGTATCTGGTTGGCTCATGGTTTTACATTTTGAGACAGGTCTTATACTATCCCAGGCTGGCCTGGAGCTCTATTATGTATCGCACGATGACCTTTGCCTCACTGTGGTCTCCCCTCAGCCTCCCGAGTACTGAGTTTACAAGCAAATGAGTTGTAACATCGGGGTTGCTGGTTCGTTTTTTAGGGTTTTAATTTGTATACTCCTAAAAAGGCTTCAGAGTTTGGCTTATCTTCATAATTATTAAAACAGTATACCCATTATTACCTACCCTATGAGAAAACCAAATTTTATAGCTTTTTAATTTGTAGGCCCTGTTCTTTTGTGTAACTAAGTGCAATTTGAAGGGGCGTGGTTATTGCACAGTTACCTGACTGGGAACGCATCCAGTGACTTTTTGAGTTCCTCTTACTTTTAATGAGCTGTGAACTAATTTCCCAGCATTCTCTACTCTCAGATAGTTCACACACAAACAGTGTATTTAGTCTAGTTTGTCAGGGACAGGGCTAAATATCTGTGTTATCAGGAAAATGCAACAAAATTTTTAACAGGGAAAAAAGCCCTGGCCTTTCCCAGGCTCTTACCGTCTAATTGTGCTTTTCTCTTCATGCTTCCAGGGCTTCCAAAATGACCTTCAGGGAATCCTTAAACAAATATCAGAAAGTCAGTGTGTGACACCTTGTGGTCTGTGTTAGTTTTCAAGTAAATTAAACTAGGAATACTGAAGTGATAAGAAAAATTATATGAGCTGAAGAATTAGGAATATTTTGGTCAGGGTTAGAAAGAAATTGAAGTTAGAAATATATTTTTCTAATAATTATAGTCAGTTGAGTAAATAATGGTGGTGTATGGACTTCATTTTTACAAGCCTTTTGTTTTCTTTATAACTTAAATACAAAGAGGAAAGTTATGTTAAAGTCATTGCCGGGCTTACCATGTTTCCATTTGGTAATTTCAGGAGCCCTGCTTTTTAGGATGCAGTCAGTTTCATCATGAAATCTCAGTTTTCTCTGAGGGCTATCATTTGTGTTTTGTAAAACTCTGTATTCATGTTTTGGATTTTTACATGTGGTGCCATGACATTGTTTCCAGTCTCTGTCCATCCCAAGCTGGATAGGTCTCTGGGCAGTTTCCTCCAGTATTTCTCTGTTTCTGGTCTCTTCAAGTATTTGCCTGATTTTTTCGTCAGGCCATATTTTTATAGGTGCTCTGACCTTGTTTTCAGACCAGTGCGTTCCAGCTCCTGGATCATTCGTCGTTAGGGTGTATGTGTGTGACTTTCAGCATCTTCTAAGGGATTACGTACAAATTAACAGGACCCTTTGGGTTATTCAAACACGTTAGCAATTCTTGTGTTTTGGGTATCATTCACTTAACACACCAGGATTGTCATAAATCACTGAGAGAATAATTTTAGCAGGGAGGGATCACACTTTTTTCAATAATAACTATTCAATCTGAAAATAAGTCAGATTGCCACCTTATAGCTCTTTTCAATCAATAGGTTTTCATTGGATATTTACAAATATAGAAAGGTATATTTAGTAATTTCTCTTGGTAAGAAATAGGAATAGACATTTTTCTTTCTATCATAGTCAAAGCTCTGAGCTAATATACAATAGAGGTCTAGCTTTCAACTAATTAAGGAGGCATGCAATAGACTGAAAATGTCAAATGAACACTTAAAATCTGGATCCTGTGATGGGGTAGTAGTTAGAAAACAGAGTAGCAGTTTAAATTTAATCTGTTCTTTCAGTTGAAGGTTGTGCTGAGCCCCACTATCAGGGCAAAATTCTCTCCTCCATAACATAGCCTTGAGACTGAAAACATGTGCCATTGTCAACCACATTTTAAGATGGTCATGTTGGAATTGCCTTCTGCAGTGTGCTGAACTTGGGCCTGGGATAGTATTTTCAGACCAAGTCCATCTTTGTAGCACCTAAGAACATTCTCATTTGATCTTCATCGTGAAGAAGGATGCTCCTTACTTAGTGTGGTTTTTACGAAGATAGGAGATCACTTTAGCATCGCTATCAGTCTTCATGTTGAAACAGTCTGTATTTCCCAGAAGAGTTTGACCATGCATATTTCTCAATTATAAATATTTTCAGGAACTGCTAGTCTTAAGCCTAGTAAATGTCATGGGGTTGTCTGGTGTGCCGTGCAGATCAGTTGTTCACACGCTGGGTAAGGCCCCACTACTCCTGTGTTGGCACTCTGAATGTAGCAGTCTCTGATAGTACTTGCTATACTCGGGACAGTATTTTAAAAATAGTACACCGTGTAACTAAATATGTTGACTAGTACAGATGTTTACAAAACTGATTCAGTGAATTTTTTTTTTTTTTTAAGTGAGGTCTCTCTATAGCCCTGGGTGTCCGCTGTTAGTCTAGGCTAAACTCAACCTCCTAAAGAGTCACCTGCTTCTGCGTCTGGAGAGCTGGAACTAAAGGCATAACCACACCAGTAATCAATTCTTTTTAAACTAGAGAATAATTCGTATTAATAAGCCAGTGAGGCAAAATAATAGTTAGGAGACCCATAAGTATGTGTAATAACGGGTATGAGGAGGGCTTCCTCAGGCCAGGGCCCAAAGCTTGTTAAGAACATATTTGCACAGTAAGACCAAGATGAAGTATAGAATTGTAGCAACACCAGACCTCAAATGATAGGCTGTATTCTGGAGTCATGTAGAGCCACTCAAGCAGACATAGTTTAGTCCCTCTCTCCTCTCTTCGAGACAGTGTCTTCATATGTAGCCTTGGCTGGCTTTGTTGACCAGGCTGGCCTCGAACTCAAGACTTACTTCTGCCTCCTGAGTGCTGGAACTAAAAGCATGTGCCACTCACACCCTGCAATTCTCCTTCTTAGTAATTACACTGTGTAAAACTGACATGAGTACTGGACCATTTCCCCCAGGGAATATAAAGCTAGGCTCCTGGAAGGATCTGGTTTAGGATACTTTTCGCCATAGATCAACCTATAACTCTGGTGTATTTCTGCTTAATGTAGATTCATCAACACTGACTTCACTGCCAACAGCTTCTGTAAGTCATACCTGAATGAAGGTTATCTGATGTCTTTTATCAACAAAGTACCTAACCTTAGAAGCTCTAGATAGCATGGTAACACGCCCGTGTTATTCAAATAAAAGTCACCTCCAGTTGTACAAAAATGTGGGAACACATCATTGCGCATACCCTATGGATAACGAGGTGGATCAGAAGTCCAAAGTCATCGTCAGCTACATAGGGGGTTAGAGGCCCAGCTGAGGTACACGAGACCTCTATAAACATTTAATTAGACCCTCTATTAATTAACTAGAGCCTGTACACTGGAAAATGTACTTGTCCTTCTACTGTTAATAAAGTAACCTTACCACAAGAGCATAGCTTATAAACTACGTTGATTTCTCAAGTATATTCATCTGTTTCTTATTAATGTTTTTTCCAGCTTAGGTACATGGCATTCTTAATACTCTTGGGAAGGCAAATATTTGAGGATTTCTCCGGTGCATATGTATGTGGATGTTCGTTTTCCAGTGTGAGAAGAAAATCATCAAAGCTTGAAATGAAAAAAAAAAATCTTGTTTATATTATGATAGCTAAAATAAAGGCAAGGTGTTTCGTATGTTGAACTGGGCAAACCTGAGCATGCCTTTGTCAGGGTACTACAGATTTTCAGGCTGCCCTTTCCATAGCAAATGTCCCTGGAAAACACCTCAAGGACTGATTTTCTTATTGCAAAGCAGAGTAAGTAATGTAGCTGGTTACTCTGTACCAGAGCCGCATGTACTAGGATAGTAGGTTGTTGGCACAGACTTTTGGAGAGAAGTAAATATCTTTTTCCAACCATGAAAAACTTTAAAATTTTCTTACATGTAAAAGCTCAGACAAGAAAGAGACTATGATTATTCTCAGGTACTTTAATGAAAGCAATTGCTGGGGAGGTTATCTTGATGAACTAGAACTAGTAAGTGGCCTTAACAAATCACTGGTGTAGACCAGCCAAAGGGAGGGAGGAGAGAGACTACTCAGCAGTTTTAGTAATGGGTCCTCATCTCAGAATTGGCTAGGTTTTAGTGCCAAGCGAATCCCAGGCCTCACGCAAGTCTGGACATCTGTTTCAATCCCTCTAACTCAGTGGACTCTTAAGATTGTAGTGGGAAGATAAGATGGGGCAGTAACTGCAACACTTTCACACCCCAGAGTTGAAAACAGGCTCAACGTAAAGACAGGAACTTGCTCTGTAGAGACAGTATGTGCAAGTTCTTTTATAAACATTAAACACATTACCAAGACCTAGGAGTTTCACTCTCTGTGTCCCTCCACCCCCATAAGAATTGAAGCCGAAACCAAGGCTTTTGTGTGCTCTTGTTCTTCATAGCAGCATTGTTCAAAATAGCCAAAAGGCAGAAAGAACCCAGATGACCTTTGACAGGTAAATAACTGCAGATTATAGCACAGATTTGTCCTATAACACACATGAACCTGAAGACATCATGCTTAATGAAGTACACGGTAAGTCCTGGTGTAATACTGCATACATGAGTGATCACATTGAGAGCAGAAACAGAACAGTGGTTATCATACAGTAAGGAGAATTTGGAGTTCCTCCCTAAAGGATGTGTATATTTCCGTTTGAGACAACAAAACAGTTCTGTCCTGGTTTCTTCTCTAACAGGAGTAGTCTGAGTTTTCATGACACTTGTTAGTGGCTGCTTTCTCTCGCTGCATTCTCATGTGTTTTCATGTGGTAGCTTGCTAGAATTGGCTCATCTTTCTCCTGAGTGGAATCAAACTGGTGCTTGTGTGTTGTGCTCTGTGATCCGTCATATTGTGGGCTGGTCATTTTGTCTGAGCATGGCGACCTCACTGGGCTTCCCAGCAACAGCTGTGCTTGAGGACAATTGAGACTGTAGGTGCTGAACTGAATTCTAGGTTAGCTCTGGAATTTTCAATCTTCCTAACTCTGTGACCCTTTGATGCAGTTTTTCATGTTGTGGTCACCCAGCCCCCCCCCCACCCGTGTAAATATTTTTGTGGCTACTCCATAACTGTAATTTTGTTACTGTTATGAATCACAAGTATGTTTGGAGATCGTTACACACACAGGTTGAGAACCGCTGTGCTAGACAAATCTCCAGGACCTTGAGCTTAGGAATTAGTTATTGACAGTCCAGGAGGAACTGCAGCCCTGGCTCTATAATGAAGAGAGCTTTATAATTTACATTTAAAGAAAGTAAGTGGGGAGAGCATTAACCCAGCAGAAGGGTAAGGATGTACTTTTATATCTGTGACACAATCTGTGTATCAGTTAATATGAATCACCAGGCATTCTAACAGTGAACACTTCTCCAGCTTGAACAACACCTAGTTTTTCCCCCCATGGGACTTTTCTTGTTCAAAAGTGTAATCTGATTGTTAACTAATGACATTCCCCCTCCCCCAAACCTATGAAGCACAGAACGTCTCTTCTAGTAAATCTGAGAAAAGACTTCTAGATTTTATGGCTTTGACTGTAAGTCATCACAGGCCTTTCTCCTTTCCAAGGCTGTCCGAGGCTTTCTCCTGCAGCCCTGTGGTTTGAGTGGAAGGGGTGAGCCATTGGATAGCCAGCTGGCACTCGCCACCTTCCTATCCCACGCGTAACACGCCTCACCTGGAGGATTTGCTGTGGTCCAATGATTTAAATTTTAAATCATCAGGTCTGTGATGACACCTGCTCCCTCTACACTTTAAGAACAGCAACCACCGGAAAGTTAATTCCTGTTAATTTCCCCTTCCACTCATATATTTCATAAACATGAGTGACTCAACATTTCACATGTTATGTCTTAAGTAGCATCTTATGTTCTTGTAAAACATCATGAAGGTCCCTCCTCTCTCATGGCCTCATCTAAACACACTTGTTCTCCAGAGCTAGTACCACAAATACCATGGGAGTTACAGCTCCAATATAAGAATTTTCTGGGATGGAATAATTAGATTTATTTATAGCAGTACCCTATAATATCTTATTTTTGTTTTACAGCTGAAAGGCTGTCTTCTGATATATTGCTGACTAAATCATCTCTAGTGATGTCTCCACCAGTGACTGTAGGAACATTAGGAGATATGTAGTTTTTATTTTATTCCCTTTCAGAATTTCACTTTAAAGTCACTAATACTCCGTGGTCCTTTGCTTTAGATTCCTTGACCTTGGGCACCTTTTGCCTTGGGTCACTGGTAGGTATTGGTCATGTGTAAATTTCTAAGTCTTCTGACCCAGGTTCCTCTGGCAGTGACAGATCACTCCACCTGTGGGCAGCTTTCTCAGTAGATAGCTTACATTTTCCTTTCATGGAAATAGCTGCAGAAATGCCTGACATACTTTTTTTTCTTCTACTTCCATGAAAGATTCAGTCTTAACTGCTATTCCTTCCTGGCTTCTTATGTGCACATAGTAGGGTTGCATCTTTAAGCCACAAATAAAATCTTTAGGAAAGTACTTTAGACGTCTTCAGGGCCACCTTGCTTGATCCTCCCATTTTAGGCAGAAGTGTATGTCCTTGGCTGCTGCAGGGTTCCACAGAGGCCGACTTAGATTCCTGGCTCCTGGTCTGGAATGGGTTGTTCCTTTCATGTTTGTGTGCACTGTATCTCTGTCCTTTGAACTACATTTATTTTTAAAGGTCTCCATGATATTTCACAGAAGACCTCACCCACCTCTACCGTTTATAGATTTACTATTTTATGCAGTTGCTGTGAAAACTTACCTTCTGTGATCTGAGATTGCATATTGGGCTTTTTAAAACTTCATCTGTTTTAAGATTTGTTCCAAAAAGCCTACTTTATTTCTTTTTTTCTTCCTTTTTTGTAGGATGCTTTATTTATTTACATTTCAGATGTCATCCCCTTTCCCCATTTCCCCTCCCTAGAACCTCCATCCCATCCCCCCCTCCGTTTTGATTTTATACCATTTTGATTACATGCAAGTATTAAGGTCAGTTCTAGGTTGAGGAACTAGCAGTAGAATAGATGCAAATAGTTAAGGAACAAGCAAGACAATAAGTACAAATAGCAAAGAACAAGCAAGGCAACAAACAAAATTCTGTCAATACTCCAGTGATTACTGTTTCTTATCAGAATGACCAAAGTATCTGAGCCAACTTCCCTGCCCTAGCCCAAAGTCATTTTCATGTCTGATGCCTACTTCCTTGTTCTAGCCTAATATTTAGATTCCTGCCTGAAGCCCACTTCCTTGTCTGTATCCAATGTCATGTTGCTGCCAAACAGCCCCCAAAGCTCTTTGCCTCTCCTCCCCCTTTTTTATTTCGTCAACAAGACTGAGCCAACTGATAGCTCCTGTGGAGATGGATACATTTTATAACAGTGGTATGATATAGCTTACTCATGTGCATAAGAGCTGGCAGGGTGGCACAGTGGGTAGAGACACTTCTGCCAAGCCTGATGATCTGATGACCTGGCCGATCCTCCAGACCCACAAGGTAGAAGGAGAGAACGTACGTGGCCACACTTAAACTTTAAACTGTCTGTTTAAAATCAAGTTTCACAATTAATTGGGGCTAAATTGCAGGTAAGGAATGGTCCAGATTTAGGTTTGAAATTCTAAAATATAAAATTTGGATTTAAAACTACATGAAGACAAGCAAGGGGAGCGTGGATGCCCCATGTCATTTACCGTCAGAGCCTGGCTAGGGACAATAAAGAAGGAGAGAAATGTCGATTTTATTACCTGGTTTTATGGTCACAGAAAAGGGCTGCCTCAGATGGTCAGTGGAATGAGGGAAAGCTCTTACACCTACCTCTTTGGAGGGTTTTTTCCCCCTCAAGTTGGTCATTTGTGGTGTGAATTATAAAAGTTGTACAGAGGCCCTGGTCCTAGAGATGTTAAGCTGGAACACGTAACGGTTCATGGTGCGAGTGGACTCTTAGCCACTGTGGGAATGTGGTCAGGATCGCTCTCACGAGAAGAACGTGAGTCTTACGTGAGATGCCATTGCCGCGAGAAGTCGGTTATAGACGTGGATCAGTCTTTAAGTGTTGTGCACAGCTAGTCATTGGGTGGAAAAGTGTCAGTGGTGGGGTCAGGAGTGAAGAGGTTAATCTCTAGCACTGCAAAAGAAAAACGGAGAGGGGGAAGAAGGGAGAAAAGGGAGGAATCATCTACGCTGTTATAAACAAGGACATCCAGCCAGCACGAGCTAACAGAGGAAGGACTGGAGGTGTATGGTAGCACTTGCTCCAGCAAGCCTGAGGCTGCTCATTCCCAGAACTGCAGAAGGTGGGGGTGGGGTAGTAGGGTCCATAAAAAACAAAATAGAAACAAACAGGTGGCAAAGGGCTTCCGGCATGAGCTAAAGAGAAGGGAGAACTTGTCAGAGCAGCCCTCCAGAAAGAAGCATCATTATTAAAGATGGCGCCAGCTACTGTCCCTGTCTGCTTCACCAAGTTCTCTTATTGGATCCCAGTCTGGCTGTGTGTGCAGATGGTTGTCTGCACTGAGACAATAACATAGTACAGGGAGAAATGGGAAATGGCTTATTTAGTCTTCACTGAAGCTGTAGAGAAATCTCATCTGTTGACCTTGCCTGTGGCAGTGACACACTGGTGGAGAAGGGGAAGGTCTTTGTCCCACCAGGTCCTCAGGCAGCCTGTTTTCATTCCTAGCATTCAATCCCTTGGAGGAGCCCCTTAGTTCTGGGGCCTCCATTACAGATTTTTTTCTTTGTCTTTTTATTTATCCATTTAAGAGGTGGGAATATTAGATGAGAAATTTTGGTCTTGTTTGGAGCTATGTGACTAACAGCAGCCGGGCAGCATTATTTCATATTTTCCCTTGTGCTAAGGGTATAAAAATAAATCCTAAAGTATTTAGACCTGTCTGTGTTTCAGAGGCACATCCACCCAGCCATAGTTGGTAGAGCAATTTTAGAGCTGTTTTAATGTGTCTTAGCTGTGTTGGGATGGTTTGGAAATTCATACCTTGTGCCAACTAGTATGTTGGTGGTTTTTTTTTTTTTATCTTGATATTTCAGGCTACATTTATCACATGTATTCAGAAATTGTAAGCACAGTGACAGACAAAAGAATTGCGTTTTTCTTTTTACCTTCTGTGATCTCTGGGGCGGTACTTGAGCTCAGGGTTGCCAGGTACTCACTGTTACCATCCTTCTCCTCTGTCAACTGTGTGGTTGGTTCAGACTGCAGGATTGTGTCCAGATCACGGAAGAACTTCATAGTTCTAGAGCTGTCTCCTGACCTGTGGGCATGCTTAACTGTCCTGTATTCATACTTGAGGTTTTTATACTTTGCCCGGCACTGTTTCCAATCTCTGTATACTCCTAGTGATCGTAGCCTTTTAGCAACGTAAATAAAGACTTCTTTATTTCTCAGCGTTCCAGAAAGCTGGTTTCGTACATTTCTTTCTGCCCAGACACTTAGTAAAGCTTTAACCTCCTCCTCGGTCCAGTGTTTTCCAGGGCCACTCTCCATGTTGAAAGTGACCTGGAAGTGATTTGCTATTCCTAGCTCATGTTTTTGTTTCCTAAGAAACCAGAGGACTGGTTGTCAATAAGCTAAGAGCTTGAGAGGGAGGGTGTAGTTTAACTGGTTCAAGCTGCCTGAGGGAGTAACTTGAGCATCTGCCAAAGAAGCAGGCTTGGTGGCTGAGGAAGCCTGGGGCTGCTAATCTTACTTATTTGGGCTTTAGGGAAAAATTAACCTTGGGACAAAGGGAACGAAAAGTACTTTGAGGGGGCAAGGAGTCTATTTCTTTTCTTATATAATTTTTGGATTCATTGAAAGTGTTGGTTTTTAAAAATTACTTGGAAATGGTTGGCAGTAGCTGTGGGGATTTTTTTTTAAGGGTTTATATCTAATATGAATAGCTATGTATTTAAAAAGCATTGCATTTCGGCTGACTTGATAGCTCAGTGGTTAAGAGCACTTGTTCTTGCAAGGGAGGGGACCCAGGTTCTGTTCCCAGCACCCGTGTAGCAGTTAACAAATGTCTTTAACTCTAGCCCTAGGGGATCAGACACCCACATGGTGCATATACATACATGTAAGAAAAACACCCAAACACAGAAAAGAAAAAGGAAAAACATTTGCAAAAGCATTACAGTTTGACTGAGGTTTATAGCTAATAATAACCTGAAGACTTGTCTCATACTGAGGGTGATGGGGATGGCGTTCCCCTCTGATCCCAGCATTAAGGAGGCAGAGGCAGGCAGATCTGAGTTTGAGGCTGAAAGGATTTCACAGCACGAAGCTTGGACAGATCACAGCAGACCAGACGGTTCCATGAGGGGGAGTTTATTAAGAGAAAGGGAGAGTGGGAGGAGAGAGAGAGAGAAGAGTAGAGAGGGTAGAGGCCAGCCATGACCACTTGGAGAAAGGGGGGAGGGGAGACGGCAACCTGCAGGTGCGGGTCGAGGGGCCAAGAGAGAGAGAGGAGGGGCCAAGCAGACCCTTTTATAGTGGGCAGGGCTACCTGCCTGTTGCCACGTAACTGTGGAGGTGGAGTTTAACAGATTACTAACAGAGGCCATCCTGGTTTACATAGCAAGCTCCAGGGCAGCCAGGCTACATAGAGAAACCTGTGACCAAACAAGGAGGGTGGGGATTGATTTGTTGGAGAAAGTTTGGAAATTATAAAAAGTAAAAGACAAAAACTTTAACCAGGTGTGGTGATGAGTCCCTGTTAGCTCAGCACACTTGAGATCAGAGCAAGAGGTGGCCATGAAGCTAGCCTGTGGTATACTGAGACCTTGCCTCAGGAAATCTTACTTGATGTTATGTACAGTTTTGGTGTATGAAACTAAGTATTCTTGCCTTCTATTATATTGATATCTACATACTTCAGCGGTTGAGACTTTATTCAGAAGCAGATTATAGGCATTAGATGTCCAAATTCTGGAGTTGGGTTATTTGTTCTGAACTCACAGTACAACCTATCAGCTGCACATTTAGCATGTTACTTCAGTTTCTTTGCATTTCACGGGATTGATGGGAAAGCCAAATCAGATGATTCACATAAATTCTGATTACTGAAGGACCTGGCATATCAGAATTCGGTGACACTATCCCATTGTTACAGTCCAGAGATAGGAGGCCTGTGGTAGCCTTAACGTGTTGTGAGCCTCAGCTTGTGGGCTCTTTCCGGGAAAGGTATGCTTGATAAATAAAGCTCTGCAGGAAGCTTATCAGCTGGCCTCATTTAACAGATGATACATTTATTTTGTTCACAGTGGTCAGGAGAGTGCCGGTATTGTGACCAGTGATGGGGGTGCCGTGCCTAAATTCAGGGTGCACAAGGTAAGTCATTGAAGACAGGATGCTGGAGATAATGGTTGGCAGCTGGTCATTAATGTCTGGAGTGGAGGCTAGGCGTGGTCAGGATTTTAGATGCAGAAGGGGGGGATCTGAGTTTGAGGCTAGTTTGGTCTGTATAGTAAGACCCTGTTTCTAAGTCATCAAGTAAGTAAATAAGTATGCGTGGGCGTGTAAATAAATTTGCAGTGAGAAGCTGTACTCTTAGATAGGTCTGCTTCCCACTGTGTGTCCTCACATTTGTCAAGTTAGGATGCACTTCTTTCCCAGCGATCTTTTGCTAGGCTGGCTCATTCAAGCCGGGAGGTCATCTGTTTAAATATTTTAAGATGCTTTGATTTTCATTGCCTAGTAATAAAGTCTTATTGCTAACTATCTGTCATAAGATAGAAGTGTTTCGGTATTGTGGCAATCCTAAACTAATAATGTGAGTATCCCCAGTCCATTATAAAAAGTGAGTTCACCTGGGCAGTGGTGGTGTATGCCTTTCCCCCCCAGTACTCAGAAGAGGAGGCAGAGGCAGGCTAATCTCTGAGTTCGAGGTCAGCCAAGGCTACATGGAGAGACCCTGAGTACAGAGACAGTACGTGTCTGATTTGGGTTGCCCAAGCAGAGTCTTGTTACTTTGCAAAGCTAGTTTCTGTTTTTTCCTAAGATATACTTTTACTTTGACTTCTCAAGGGAATGGGACTTGTAAATCATGTTTTCACCGAAGACAATTTGAAGAAATTGTATGTCTCAAATCTTGGAATTGGACATACGAGGTATGCCACCACAGGGAAGTGTGAGCTGGAAAATTGCCAGCCATTCGTTGTCGAGACTCTTCGTGGGAAAATAGCTGTGGCCCATAATGGTGAGCTGGTAAACGCAGCTCGGTTGAGGAAGAAGGTAAGTTGCTTTTTTAACAGCTCCTTTTTGATAGTTAATGAAAGGAAGTTGAAGATCTCAACAAAGGACATCTTCTAGTTATTGCCTCTTGTTTCCTCGGTGCACAAAACCATTGCATCAGAATTGCCTGACATGCTTGCTTTAAATCCATAGTCTTATACTCCCCAAGAGATCTGAAGCGGTGCCACTTCAGTGCTGTGACTTGGAATGTTGTTTTATTGTTATTGTCAGCAGCACAGAAGGCTGCTATAAACATCTCCTTATAACTCTGTTCCTATGTTCATGCTCAGTTTGTGAGAGGGATAAAGTCAAGCATTGTTCCCTATGTCCAGACTCGGCACAACCATACTGCTGTGACCTGTACTTCATTCTCCCTCGGGTCTCCTATCTCGGGTACCTATCTCCTCGGGTCCCCTATGTTAAGAGCTCACTCCATAAGACTGTCTCTCAGGTCAGATGCCCATGTCTAGGTCTTGAGCACTTAAGGGCCCACAAGCTGTAAATTGATTTCCTACATCCTTCCTTGATTTTGGTAGCGCAGTGGTTCATGAAACTCAGGAAAATGTTTTAATTTGTGCCTGTTGATGTATTTTAAGAGACATAAAGGCTACGGAACAGGTGATGGGATGGGGGATGGGCTTGTGGGGGGACGCGTGGAGCGTTGCTGTCTTCTGGACACCACTCTCCACTGTGCACAGCATCCATGGAGCCAGCCCCTTTAGCTTGACCCTTGACATCTGTTCCTTCTTTGGAGGTTTGGTCTAAAGCTGAATGTGGCCCTCTGGTCACATGATTGGTTTCTGTGGTAGCTCCCCCCTATCCTGAAGTGTCAAGAAGTATCTAGCCAGTCCTATCCTTATTATATTGTTGTACTCACTTCAGTGGCTCAGACAGTTTTAGGGTTGTGTGTAGGAAAGATTAGGCTGAAATCATCCTACACTTGGCTCTTCAGATCTCTCAAGTGTAGATAAAAAGTATTTTGAACATGCATAGCCTCCTTCCTTTTTTAAGTCCTAAATAACCTCTCCGTGGCTTACATTGTGTTAGTTACTAAATGAAACAAAGAGGCTGGGTGGTGGTGGTGCTTTCCTTTATTTAATTCCAACACTCGGGAAGCAGAGGCCGTCTGAGTTTGAGGAGAGCCAGGGCTACACAGAAAAAGAAACCTTGTCTTGGAGGAAAAATAATATAAAAGGGATTTAAGTGTCTTTTTGTTTTTCTCTTATGTGTGCTAGGTAAACAGTGTGCCAGTGAGCCCTGTCCTTAGTTCCTTACCAGTTCTTATAAGGGGCGTAAACATCTGCATAGGTTGGTTTTGCAACAGTCTGGAAATATCCCCCATAGGTATCAAGGGCAATGATGTGTTTCTTTTATCTTTTTTTTTTTGTGACCAAGTCTTACTGTAGCCCAGATCATCAGAGCTATCTTTCTAGCTAATGTCAAACTCCTGGCAGTACTCCTGCCTTCATCTCCTAAGTGCTGGGATTGTAGGCATTTCCTTATCTGAACAATACCATGAAAATGTAAGAAGAAAGTGAAGCATAGACTCACTCAGTATTCCTTGTCTGAAATGCTTAGGTGAGAGGCCTTTCAGATTTTGAAGTATTTTGTGCCCATTGTGAAATGCCAAGTCAACATGAAGATTATATTTCATGGTACAAATTAAACACATTGGCTAAATAAAGGGGATTTTGTACAATTTTTTTTTTAAGCTGGGGAATTCTCTGCTCCATGTTTATGCCCCTTATAAAAACTGGTGAAATTGCAAAGACACAAAGTACAGCTCCCTTGCTGTCACAAGTTTTGAGCCTACAGTGTCAAGGCCCTCTGCTGCTAATATTACCGATCTGGGCTTTCCGCACCAGTGACCCAGCGTCTCGTGTTACATCCCTGAGCTTGGGGTGTTTAGTAGCCAGAGCCAGGGAGTTTCGGCAGCGTTTTGGAACCATTCCAGCTAAGGTCTTGCAGCTTCTCCACAGCGTTTGCTGTCCACAGTTCTCTGCTGTCTCTCTCCTTCTCAGTACTTTCCACAGTTCTTTCTGCGTGTGTGTGTGTGTGTGTGTGTGTGTGTGTGTGTGTGTGTGTGTTTTGTACCACATGCATGATGTTGCCTCTGGATTCAAGAAGAATGCATTAGATCTCTAGCTGCTGGAGTTGCAGGTGGTTTTGAGCTGCCATGTTGGTGTTGAGAATTGAACCAACGATCAGCTGTTGCTTATAGCTGTAGTCTTTTCTGCCCTTTCCCACAGTTCTTTATAATTCTCTATAGTCCTGACGACCCCCTTAGAACTCTTTAGCCTTCTTCTAGATGTTTCTGGGTGCCCCTGGGATGAGGAGCCCCAAGGGATTATCTGTTCTTCATTCAGTTATCGAAGCCTGCTGGATCTATAATGAAAGATTCTAAGCAGGCAAGAAGGCTAATCAAATGAGCCAGCTAATCACATTGGTGGCTATGCTGCAGCACAGGGACAGTGTACGGGAAGGAAGTCTCCCAGACACATGTCCACAGGGTGAGAGGAGCCTTGCTTATATATTTGGGTTGATGTGGTTCAGAGAAGAACTGTCCCCAAGGTGCTGAAGACAACAGTGATGAGGTCCAGGGGTTATCTGGATGGCTTCGGGCTGCAGGCTGGATTGTTACCTGAAACTGTCATGGCATAGTAACCTTTGAGGTTTACTATGGGAATTGGAGTGCATACACCCTCTGAGTCTCCCCTGCGGTTGTCCTGGCCCATTAATTTGGCAGCTATCAGGATTTCCCTGAAAATGATGAAAGCTGCAGTTGGGGCAGTCACCTTCCCCAGGAAACACCAGACACTGCATCACAAATGACACAGCAGTGTTCCTCACAACTCAGCCATATCTGGGTGCCACCGAGATACCAGTAGCAGCTCTGTAGCCAGTCTCTGGCTTCTGTCCCTGCTATCCTCAGGCAAATACAGGCCAGCTCTTGGATAACTGCTGCAATGGCAAGTCTCAGGCAGGCTCTGACAGCTGCCCATCACGTGGCTGATGTCCAGTTCCTGACACTTTCCTTTAATCTAAAGGAATAGATAATCAGAAGTAACTACAATGAAGATCTGTCCGTGAGGTTAGTGTTCTTAGTGTTAAGCACTAAGCAGCCTCAGTGAGGGCTGGGGACTCCTGGTCTAGACTCGTTGCAGCTGTCTTGGGAAATGGAACATTTTGGGGTTTAAATTAGGAAATAGTCTCTTTATATTGTCTAAGCATAAGACGGCATTAGAGGAAAATGGAATATGAACTTAAAGGTGACAAATATGAGAAAATTACAAATTAGAAACAATCACAGGAAACTAGAATCTGGTAAGAAGGGCAGAGTGCTTACTTGTGCAGGCTGTGTGCTGTTTGGGGTTTCCTTTGTTAACAGTGTGCACTTTCTAACTGCATGGTCATTCCATCTTTCTGCTGCTAATTTTATGGCATCTTTATGTTCCTGGTAGCTCCTTTTTGTGCCATTTGTGCCATTCATTTATTATCTGCTTTCTTCAGCTCTAGATTCTGGTTATCTTCATTTGATAACTTCAGGACCAGACATCGGTTAGTAAAGCATCCGTACATACTCACACAGATGCACATATGTTTGCGCATTCTGTTTAGTGCTGATATCTCACATACAAGTCGTTAAGAAGTCACTGATTATGAAGTGGTGATTGGAAGTTTCTAGAGCCCAGGCCTCAGTACAGCTCAGTGTCACTCTGCTTTCTGTGGTAGCTTTAGGGATCTTTGTGGGCACTGGCACCGTGGCAGCTATTATACACATTTCTGTCCACAAATTGGGAAAGTATTTTTTAAAATGTAGACAATCACAAAATTCTAAATTTGAAGTGACTTACAAAAAGTTCACTGCTTAGGAATAATCATCACCAAGAATTCAATCTAAACCACACAGTTAGCCAGCTATTAAATGCTTTTTGGTGTCCACTTAAATCATTCTGTGCGTGTCTATGGTGAAGCCTCTGTCTTGGTCAGTCCTGGTCAGAACTTATTGATCCTAAGATACATTCAACCAATGCTTATTAAATATCTCCTACATTTAGTCATTTAAAATGCTGATTCCTGACTTCTTGGTGGTCAGAAGCGTGGACATTCACGTTACCACCAGCAACCTAGGTTTTGAGAGTCATCGGGATTGTGGCGGGTAGAAAAGGCCGCAGGCCAAGTCTGCTCATCCTCAGACTTTGGAAACTTCCCATTGCTCCCAGCAGTCGGACCGCTGCTATGAGTATACACATACCGTTTGTGGGGCTCAGGGGTTGAAACTTACTATCTGTAGAACGCCTGGTTTCTTTTCCTATGTGCTCTTGGATTGGGAGTGGGACATCTAATGGTCTAATGATGAAACTTCTCTCTCCTGTAGCTTCTGCGCCATGGTATTGGGCTTTCCACATCCTCCGATAGTGAAATGATTACCCAGTTACTTGCATATACCCCTCCTCAGGAACAAGATGATACTCCAGACTGGGTAGCAAGGTAACTATAGAGCTGGCCTGTAGTTGAAGCTCCGTCGATGAGAGCTTTGCTTGTGTGTGTTTATAGCCAGAGCTATTCATTCGGTTCCTTGTGCTTCCAGAATTAAGAACCTGATGAAGCAAGCGCCCACGGCCTATTCCCTGGTCATAATGCACAGGGACGTCATTTACGCCGTGCGCGATCCCTACGGAAACCGTCCGCTGTGCATCGGTCGCCTCATGCCGGTTTCTGATATAAAAGGTAATGAGCCTCAGAGAATTTATCTTCATAATGCTTTTCAGAGTTATTGGCGAGTCTTAAAATCCTCCCCTTTTTCTTGTATGAGCCCCCAAACCCGTGGTCACAGGAAGCTTATGGGTAGGAAGAAATAGGGAAGACAGAAAACACAGCATCTTTTATTTTAAACACTTATGTGAGTGTGTCCATACTTTGTATGTGGCTGTGTGCTCCTGTGCTGCTCAAGGAGGGTGGGAGAGGGTGTCATCCTCTGTCAGGCTCTACCTGTTCTGGTGAAGCGGGGTCTTTACTGAGCTTTGAGACTGCCTAGCCTCGGCTGGGTTTACAGATTTGTGCAGGATGTCGGGGTTATTATATGGGTGCTGGGATCTGAACTCCGATACTTGTGATTTCACAGCAAGCTCTTTAGCCCTAGACATTGGTGTTTTTAAAAATATATGTAACGGGTGGAGGTGTCTACACTGTAGGTGTGATTGCCTATGCGTTTGTTTAGAGGTGACAATTACCAACTTCTGTTGCTTTCTAGATTGCTTTTGGAGACACAATCACACTGAAACTGGAGCTCAGTTTTCAGCTAGAGTAGCTGGCCAGCAAGTTCTGTGGGACTGTCCCAGAGCTGGGGTTACAGGTGATTACTGCCATGCCTACATTTTAGCTAGAAGCTGGGCACCAGCCTCAGGCCCTTTTGTTTGTATAGCAAGTAATTTAGTCACTGAGCTTTACTTTTAAAAATACATTTCTTCGGCCACATCTGACCTTTCAGTGTATTTAATACTATGTCCATACTCATTCCTGAATTGCTAATAATTCAAGTCTTGGGCCTATCCTTATTTCTGCAGCAGTTTTTCTTTATGACTTATCTCCCCTGTTCATTATGGTAGCATAATGAGAAGGAAATTTGGCTTGTTCGTTTTCTTTTCTTAAGTCATGCGGTACCACCTACTTTTAATGTGATAGATGATGCCCACTTGTCTCTATTTGATGTTAGCTGTTCTATGGCAGAAGCTTCTTAAAAAAAAAATTACATCCTGCATTGAGTGTGCAATGGCAGACAGCAGTGTCCTATGGAGATCAGAGGACCTTGCGTCTGGGAGTCCTTTCTCCTTCTGCCACTCGGTTTCCAGGGATGAAGCTTAGGATGTCAGACTTGGCAGAAAGCACTTTTATCCAGTGAGCTGTCTCACTGGCCTAAAAGCCTCTTGAAATAGAATCACTTGAGGGGTCCGGGGATACAGCTGATTAATACAGTACTTGCCTGGGTTGGGCAAGACTCCTCCTGGCTTCTGTCCCCAGGACTCCATACAAAAAAAGCAAAACTAGACAAGGAACCCTGAGCCCATTCAAATTGCTTGTCTTGTGACTTACAGAGAAAAAATCTTCAGAAACTGACGGATGGGTGGTGTCTTCAGAGTCTTGCAGCTTTTTATCTATTGGTGCAAGGTAAGTTGTATCCTAGTCATCATATTATTTCCCTCTACATTTAGGAGAAAAAATTTCCACCAAATTTGATGACACATGCCTGTATTCTTAGCATTTAGAAGTCTGAGACAGGGAGGTTATAATTTTGAGAAAACCCTGAGGTTTGTAAATATATGGACACAGTGTCTCATCTCCCTCCTCCCTCCAAAGGAGGGATGCTGAGCGAGGGGAAAGAACAAGCTTTTCTTTGAGGCATGGTGACAAACACCTAATGCCAAAAACGGGTTTGGGGGGAGGTTAAATCGGGAAAAGTATTTGAATCTTAAACTCAGGAGTTAATTAATGCCAGCTTGGGCAACCCTGCATCCAAAAACAAGAGATAAAGAAATGAGAGGGTGGTATTATAATTTTTCAAGAGAGGTAATAGATATTTTCTTATTTACTTTGTTTCTTTGTGTTTCTGAGAGAGGGAGGATTTCCTCTGTAGCCTTGGCTATCTTGGAAGTCACTCTGTAGACCAGATCCGCCTGCCTCTGCTGGGATTAAAGGCGTGTGCCACCACCACCCATCTGCATTTTTTTTTTTAATTTTTCCATACCCTTTTCTTTGCTGTAAGAAAGCATTTATAAATGTGTTTTATTTATAGTGTGCATAGCAATTGTACTGACTTATATTCCAATACTACCTTCAGATTCTGAAAAAATTCTACAGAGAAATTAAAAGGCTTTTCTCTTTTGCTTTTTGAAAATCATCATATATTCATTGTATAAACTGATAGGCTTCAAAAATATCTTCTTGTTGTGTTTGTGTTTTTTCTAAGATATTGCCATGAAGTCAGGCCTGGAGAAATTGTAGAAATATCCAGACATGGTATCAGAACTCTTGATATAATTCCACGGCCTAATGGAGATCCAGTGGCTTTTTGTATCTTTGAATATGTTTATTTCGCAAGACCAGATAGTATGTTTGAAGGTAAGCATATTTCTTCTCTTTGACTGTTTAAATAATCTCATCTATCTTACTGAAACGTGGCACAAGGGCTTATGTGGTTCTTGGGAGGACTGTGGCTGTATGCTGTATGTTACTGAGCCACAAGTCATAACTGCGCCACTTTTCAACTCTTAGATTTTTTTTTAAGTAGTAAAGATTATCTAATACGTATTAAGGTGAAGTTATGCTAAGTTAAGACAATTTGGTTTCCTTTCCCTCCATTCCAGACCAGATGGTTTATACAGTACGGTACCGGTGTGGTCAGCAGCTAGCAATCGAAGCACCCGTGGAGGCGGACTTGGTTAGCACAGTTCCGGAATCTGCTACACCTGCAGCTCTGGGATATGCAACAAAGGTATCTACGTTTAATTATTGTCTGTGAGTCGGTCATCTGGCAGTGAAATCAGAAATGTGACCCACTAAGGGGCAATTCATTAACTTACTGTAAAAAGGAAAGATTTGAGGTCTAATGTTGATTCCTGTGCGTGAGTTATTAGACATCTCAAGAAAAAGTGGGCTGAGACGTGACGCAGTGGGTACCATGTGAGTACCTAGGACCCACACCGTGGAAGGACAGAACTGACTCAAATGAGCTGTCCTCCTACCTCCACACAAGCTCTGGGGCTTGCAAATGTGTGTACATGCATATGCAGGCACACAATAAGTAGTTTTTAAATCACCCAGAGATTAGAATATTGGCCCTCATCTTAAATGTTTAGCAACACACAGAATAATGGGTTTCACTGTGACATTTCCACACACGTCATTTCCGGTGTTCTTACGCATCCTTCCCGGACCCCCTTCTCTCTTGCTTCGTCACGTGCCTTCCATTTCCCTTTATTTCTACTTTCCCCTTCGGAATGTAATGTCTTTGTCCTGCCTGGGCGTGTGTCCCCCAACCCCAAACACATACACACACCAACGTACATTTTCAGGTTGCCTAGCCTCTTTTTGGTGATGTGCTCTTCCTTTTCTCTGTATTACACATATTAATTCCTTTGTGAGTTTCTTCAGTGCTATTTCCTTGGAATATAGTCTATTTTATCTTCTGACTCTTCTACATGGGGTCACACAGAAGCTTCTGGTCCAGCATCTTACTTGAAAGTCTGTGGACTCCATGTCTTAAAAAGATAAATAAGGGCTGTTTTGTGGTAGCATAGACTTTCAGTCCTAGTACCAGAGAAACTGAGGCAGAAGCATTGCTGTGAGTTGGAGGCTAACCTGGCAACATAGTAAAACACTTCTAAATGAAGTAATGTTCATGTACTATAGACAGTACCTTGAGCATAGATGAGTACCTTTTGTCTCTAAAAGGCATTGTTTTAGGCCAGCATTGCTACTACTGTGCATTTCTTTCCCTCCATCAGTGTGGGCTGCCATATGTGGAAGTGCTGTGTAAAAACCGGTATGTTGGAAGAACCTTCATTCAGCCAAACATGAGGTTAAGACAACTCGGTGTTGCAAAGAAGTTTGGCGTGTTGTCTGACAACTTTAAAGGCAAAAGAATCGTTCTCATAGATGATTCAATTGTGAGAGGCAATACTATCTCACCGATCATAAAACTCCTCAAAGAATCTGGTGCAAAAGAGGTAAGTATTTTAAAGCACCAATAATTAACCATAGAATATGGGCATAAAAACCACTGTATCCAAGTGGATCGACGGTGTAACTTTGCATATTAGATTGCTCTATGATAGTCGGGGAGCAATCTGGAGAGCATGTGCAAACTACACTTACATTATACTAAGTTTAATCTTTAATAGATTGAAAAGCTAAACATAGAAAGAAGGTCACTCCCAGCCCTTGGGAGGCAGTGGCAGAGGATCAAGTGTTCAAGGCTGTGGCTACTGATAATCCTATCTCTAAAAACAAGTAAAAAGCCCAAACAGTTTTTTCAGTATAATATTTTTGAATTTTATATATTGTTCCCTTAGGCATTATGTGTCTTAGTTAGGGTTTACATTGCTGCAGTGAAACACCACGACCAAAAAACAAGTTGGAGATGAAAGTTTTATTAATAAGGCTTACATTTCCATATTATAGTTTATCACTGAAGGAAGTCAGGACTGGAACTCAAGCAGGGCAGGAACCTGGAGGAAGGAGCTGATGGAGAAGCCATGGAAGCCTGCTTTCTTATAGAAGAACCCAGGATTCCCAGCACAGGGGTGGCACTACCCACAATGGGCTGGGCCCTCCCCATCAGTCACAAGAAAATACCTTACACGGCTGCCTCCAGCTGATGACTGATGGTTCTGCTAATCTCACTGTTGAAACTCTATGAAGATGATAGAGTAAAAACAAGGGAATATAATAAATTGAGCATCTGTTGATATAGTAAAATTTTTTTTTTTTTTTCCCTGAGACAGGGTTTCCCTGTGTAGCCCTAGTTGTACTGGAACTCACTCTGTAGACCAGCCTGGTCTACAGTGAGTGCCAGGACAGCCAGGCTTCACGGAGAAAGAAACCCTGTCTCGAAAAACCAAAAAAAAAAAAAAAAAGTGACATACCTGCCTGCGTGACGAAATACAGTGTGGCCATTTAAATCTGTGTGAAGATTTATAATATGAAAGGTTAAAAATGTAGCTACTGGTTTTAACCATGTAAATGGATCAAACAGGGCAAAACCAATAGTAGCAGGAGCCGTGTTATGATCAGTAAGATTTTCATTATAACCTAGCGGATTTTATCTTTTTTATTGTGGTAAAATAAAGATCAGCAAAGTACCATTTAGGCATTCGAACAAAACAAAAGTGGCATTAGAAATGTACAGCCGTTCAACAGGAATGCGTGGTTAGCTTGACTGTGAGTATATGATACGATTTTTTTCCAAGGTACACATTCGAGTCGCTTCACCACCAATAAAATATCCGTGCTTCATGGGAATTAACATTCCTACCAAAGAAGAGCTCATAGCCAATAAACCAGAATTTGAATGTCTTGCAGAATACCTTGGTAGGTATTAACATTTCTGTAAATGTAAACTGTTTGTTTTAAATTTTAAGTGTACTTTTGTGTAAAACAGCAATTAGTTGGAAGATAAATTTGAGTGCTGGGGAGGTGGCTCAGTAGTTATAGTTCTACCCATGCAAGTTTTGGGGAACCAGTCGAATTTGTAAATGTTACATGGGGTAGGTATGTCTGTAATGCCAGAGTTCAGCATGTAGAGACCGTGGACCCAGAGTAAGCTGGCTAGCTAGATTCACAGAGTTTGTGACCCTGAAACCATTAACCTTGGCCTTCAGTAGATGCATGCATACCTGACTGTGCACACATGCACACTGGGGGAAGTCATTCACAGTAGCACCAAATGTTATCTTCTAGAAGTAATTTAAACAAAGATTGCAAATCCTATTTTATGAGGTGGCACATGCCTTTAAATCTAATACAGGAAGCAGGGGCAGGCAGCCAGATCTGAGTTTAAGGCCAGCCTGGTCTACAAAGGTAATTCCAGGATAGCCAGGGCTACAGAGTGAGACCCTGTTTCAACACAACAAAACACAATAATTATTATAATATTGAACACAATTCTAAAGAGTAGAAGGGATGTGGGGTACTTTTTATATTAGAGCTGTAGGTCAAAGCAAGATCAGAAGAAGTATTTTATCATAGAATACCCTACCCGCCCCCACACACACATAGGATTGAATGGAGAGATTTGAATGTTCTAAGCCAGCAGTTTACCACTAAGTTACAGTCCCAGTTTCCCTCTCCTTTAAAAGTTTGAATTGTCCTGGTTGGCTTGAACTTAGCGTCTCCTTGCCTCAGCTTCTGAAGCAGCAGCGACTGTAGACTATGTCATCACATCCAGCTGATTTTTTTTTTTTTTAAGGAAGGCTAAGGGAGAAGTTTTCACCCTGACTTAAACAGTGTGTAGCTGTGTTGTGGTGAGACATGTTTTCCTTTTCTCCTGCAGGAGCAAACAGTGTTGTCTATCTGTCAGTGGAAGGACTGGTTTCATCTGTGCAACAAGAAATAAAATTCAAGAAGCAGAAAGTGAAAAAACATGATATTTCAATTCAAGAAAATGGAAATGGTGTGGAATATTTTGAGAAGACAGGACACTGTACGGCTTGCCTCACTGGGCAGTACCCTGTGGATCTGGAATGGTAGCTGTCTGGACAGATGCTTCTAGACTGAAAGGTCATCAAGAAGCAGTTTACATACTGTTCCTCAGTTGGTACAAAGTGGATACCACATGCTTATGTATGTATACCTTAAACTTTTGAGTTTTTCTGAAGTTACTAAGTTGCTATAATTGAACCATGAAGATTACATGTAATAAAACATCTGGGGAAACTTTTTGTACATGGACTGACTTTTCACCCAAGAGAAGACAGGAGGTTAGTGGCATTTCCCAGACCCATGCTTGAATGGTTTTTAAGAGGCTACATTAGGAATGTTATGTACACAAGACAGGGGGCTTTATAAAGTTTCATGAAGAATTTGAATTCATTGTGTCCCATAGGTATCTAGTCTATACAGTCAAGCCTGTAATTATGGCCTTGATCTTAGATTCTTCCATCCCATACACACATGTGTGGCTCTGGGGATCAGTGTACAATTCTTTAAAAAATGAAAACCTACCTGGGAAGCTGAGGCAGGAGAAACCCGAGTTCAAGGCCAACCTGGGCTTTCCTGTCTCAAGATAAAAAGCCTTTCTGTGCCTCGGACTCCCCATCTGTTTCCTGAGTCTGTCATACATTTAATACATAGTAGGAATATGTGTACCTGTCATAGGATGTTTAGAACTGCCGTTTTACCCCTGCATTTCACGGTGCATGGTCATTAGAAGCTAGTGTTAATTAGTTTTTGCTTTAGTGTTAATTAGTTTTCAGTTCCATTGTGATGGAGGAAAATGTACAGGTTTGTGGACCTTTTCCATTCTCTTTGGGATGCACCAGAATGACTGAAAAATATATCTAGAGCCATTTAGCCTAGCAAATGACTTAGTAGATTGGAAAGAGTTTTAATTTCAAGTAAGCCTTTATCCTTAATTTGATTAAACTTGGCTGTTTGAGTTGAGTGCTTGGTCATTACCAGTGGTGTATACTTGTATACATATATACTTATGATTTAAACAGAGCAAACAGAAACATAATAGTGCTGACTTTGTTAAAGGCCAAGGGACAGCCACTGTTTTGGGAATCACATTGCCTGTACCTAAGTGCGAGCTCATTATCATGTTTTTTCTACCTTATTTTGTTAGGGCTAGTGACATTTCATTTTTAATTTTTTTTAATGATGCAGATTTAGTGGATTGAAGTGATTTACTAACTCCTGTTTGTGTAAGATTTTTCACATGGAATAATAATCATTTCTATATTGTTGCCAAAATTTGCTATATACTTTCCAAACCCACTTAGAAATATAATATTTATTAATAACTGAAATTATTAGTCTACATTTGGTATATAGTACCATGTGTTACCATGTTAACGGCAGGCCAAGATAAAATGTTAGTACTTTAAGGTCATGTGCTGCAGTGCCTGAGGTTATCCTGTGGCAGACACGGGCAGATTGGCATTTCACAACCCTGGGGCCATTTCAGTGGGTGCAGCCTCTTATGTTAAATGCAGCATGGAGGGGTAAGGCCTTTAGGTCAGTTTGTAAATGGCCTTATTAAAATTTGATGTTTTACAAAGAAACTCAGGGAAGGTACTACAACCAAAATCTCTAATTTGACTTTTGTGTTTTCCGTAGTTTTTATTTTGTTTTATTGGAATACTTTTATAAAGGGAAATAACCATGGCTGTTTGTACAACTTTCTTAATTATTTCTTCATTGTTACCTTTTTATTTTACAAGTTTCTGAACATGGATTAAATTAACATTTTTTTTTTACCAGTTTCAAGCTTTTTATCTCTTTAAATGTATATAACTAGAGTAGTATATGCTGAAAATATGAAAAATGTGTTTCAACACAACTAATGTCCCAAACTAATGTAAGCCGATTTTCTCTCTCTCTCTTTTTTTTTTGCGTGTAATTTTTTTTTTTTTTGGCGACAAATATATGTAATAAATGTGTTTATATGTGTGTTTTTTTAAACATAGTAGTAATTAGTACTACATTATTGTGTGCAACATGAAGACAGCGCCACATTCCATACCTGGCACCAGCTGGTGAGATCTTATTGCTCTGATTCAGGCATTTTAATAAATAGCCCATCTCTTATGAGCAGGGCAAACACATGCCAAGTCGGAGGACAGGAGAGTAATTGGAAAATAGAATGTCAGGTCATCACTGTGGAACAATTTCTTTGGAAAGATGGAGGCATGGTTCAAGGTTCAAAGTATTTGGAGGGCTTGAAACAGTCAAACAAAGTAACAGATGGACACATCAGAACGTGTAGACAATGGAGTCTGGACATGGTAAAGGAAACGGGTCGGGAAGCAACACAAGATTTAGACACATTAACATGTAAAAAGTCTGGCAGTGATTTCCCTCCCTGTTTTTTATAGTAAGAGCAGGCTTGCTTTTTGCTTTAGGAAGATTCCCCTGCAAATATGACCATTTATTACCCCAAGCAACTCTGAAAGCATGAACTGGATAGAGTGGTCAGGGCTTTGTGTTCTTGACAGACCTGGTAAGAAAGTGTAGGGACACTCAGCTATAACAAATGGCTTTCAAAAATGGCTGAATTCTCAAAAACTGAATAGGGGAAAAAAAAAACCAAACTAAATAGCTACTGAATTATGAATTAGGGGTTAGAGGAAGATTTATACTTTTTGGAAGTTTAGAGGCATTACTGAAGTGATGTTTAAGTTGCTCATCAAGCCTTGGAGAAGGCTCTCTCTGCTAAAAATCCAGCCATACCGGGGTGGAAACATAAGGCCTTGGTATGTTGAGAAGACTTACCACCATCTTAAGGCTAGTGACCTAGTAAAGGGTGTGCCATTGTGGAAAAGGGGGTGTGGTGGTTTGAGTAGGAAAAGCCCCCATAGATTCCTGTGTTTGAATGCTTGGCCAGCAGTGTGTGGCACTATTAGGAGGTGTGCCTTCCTTTGTTGGAGGAAGTGTCACTATGGGGGTGTGAAGCCTCATAGGCTTAAACCAGTTTTTTTCTGCCTGTGGATGAAGTTGCTCCTCCGTGCTTCTCTTCATGATATATTTTCTTTGTATGAGTTGCCATGGTCATAGTGTCTTCACAGCAATAGAAACCTTTAAAGACAATAGCGGTAGGGAGTAGTGACTTGCCATTAGGGATCAGGCTAGAGAGACAGCTGCCTCAGTGTTTGGACTCAGTTATACCTGACCACACTCACTACCCAGCAGATTCTCCCAGGTCACACTGGTCTATTCCCGCCGCCTTTACCAGCATGAGGAGATGAGAGATAGGCAGCTTTGCAGTAAGAATGTGCTTGCCTGATCAAAATCTCAAACACTCAATTTTACCAAATGAAGACTCAGGAGCTAGATGCTCTGGTGAAAGCCTGCTAGCTCAGAAAGGCAGAAAAAGCACCTACATGACCTTTCTCATCTCAGAAGGAAGAAACCAGTTCTCCACATTATCTTAAAACCCTTCCAACTGAATGTTCTTCCCTTCTGCTTCCTGTTTGTATCTGTCCTCCTGACTTCTCACTCGTTTTTTTTTCCCTATGTTCACTCCCTGTAAATGGTTGCTTGTTCCACATCTTGACCAACGGTTGACTTTAATCTTGTTTACAGAAAACAGAAAGCTCTTGGACTAAAGGTGTGTGCTAGGGCTGAGACATGCTACTAGAGACAGGTTTTTCCAGCACATAGTCTTAGGGGTCACAGTATAAGATAGCATGCAACACTTGCCATCCTAAATTCTAGCTTATGATAAACCAGGTGCATTATAGCTTGGATGGCCAGATAATTATATATAAACTTTATGCTTATGAATCGATTCATAAAATCTGTGGCTAGGACCACAGACTATCATATCAGTAAGTCCACAATAAACTGCACGCTGTTCCATCCTGAGTCTGTTTACTACTTTCCAGTTTCATGAACCTCATCCTAGAACACTTGTTTACCTTGGCCAAAAGGTCAGTGTAAGTGTGGTGCACATCTGTGCTCTCATTTGCTTGAGATGCTGAGGCACTGGTATCTGGAGTTGAAGGTCTGCCCATGCTGTATCAACTGAATCGGCATTGAACAGAAGCCTAACTGAGGTGCGCCCTACTCTCTATAACCCTTCTTCATTTTTAGAAAGCTTTAAAATAGGAACAGATGTTCATGGATTATTACACTCTAGAAAAGTGCCTTTAAGATGAGTGAGACAGCCTAAGGAAGACAACCAGAAGGAAGAAAAGAAGCAATTGGGAAGGAAGGGAAAGCACAAATGACTGAAGGTAGATAAGCACCCTAACAGGCAGACAGATGGGAAGAGAGACCATGGAAAATCACCATGGCTTCTTCATCCAGAACAAAGCTTCACTCTGCTGACATGCCCAGGGTCAGTCCTGGACATGTCTCTGCTTGTGTGAAGCTGTGCACAGCATCTCCTTTTTATTTGTTGACGTTGGCCAATCCAGAATAAAGAGAAGGGGGCGCATCCTACACCACTAAAAACATTTAAATGTCCAGGGAGAATGGGGTGAGGGAGACTTCGTTTTGAAAATCCCCTCTCCACTAGTGGAAAATGAATATACTTTGGCTTTTAGTAAAACTTGTTTGCAATGATTTATTTCCTGTTTTTTAAAAAGAAGAAGCTGGAATCAGACATCGGAAGGCGGAAGGATGAGGTGTTAATGGGCTGAGTTAGAAAGTTAAAGTCCTTAAAGCCACGAAATACTGGAAAGCATTGGAAAAAAGTTCAAAATCTGAACTAAGATGACGATATCTTTTTTAAAGTGTAAACTTGAGGCCCTCACTAGAATAACTTAAAAGCCTATGGGGATAAGGAACTTGGATCCACCTTTAAAATCAGCCCAGGTAGTTCTGATGTAGTTGGCCAGAGGCTGGAACACCAGAGCGTCAAAGTGAATAAGAAGCTAAGAGGAGTGGTTCACTGGGCAGATAAAAGATGGTGATCTTTCTATAGAGAGAAAAGACAAGCGTGGTGGCTGGTTCTTTGTCAACTTGATCCAAGGCAGAGTCATGGAAAGAGGGAACCTTAATTGAGAAATGCTTCAATCGAATTGGGCATTTTTCTTGAATGATTGTGTGGGAGGACCCAGCCCATTGTGGGCAATGACACCCCTGGACAGATGTGCCAGAAAACGGCTTGAGGGCTGGAGAGATGGTCCAGGGGTTAAGCCAACTGGCTGTCCAGAGGGCCCAGGTTTAATTCTCAGTATCCACAGGGTGCCAACATATAACTCCAGTTCTAGATGACCTAACAATAAGATCCTTTTGTGGCCATGCACCAGGCATCATGTGGTGCACACACATGCAGTGAAAAGACCCATACACATTTTAAAAAGAAAACAAAGGGCAGGCTGAGCAAGCCAGTAACCACCATTCTTCCATAGTCTCTGCTTCAGGTCCCACCACCAGAGTTTGGCCTTGAGTTTCTGTCCTGACTTCTGTTAGTGGTAGTGTTTTGATAAATCTTGGTTTCCCAAGTTGCTTTTGGTCATGTTTTATCACAGCAATAGAAAGCTAACTAGAACAAATAAGACACTAAAAAGGTGTTTGGAGATGCCCGTAGTACACAGGAAAAATGTAGTTTCCGAATGGGTATTTCTTGCACTGTTTGGTACAACAGATGAGAAGGCTAGGCTGTTTCCACGACAGGCTTCAAATTGGCAGTTTAGGAGACTAGGCCTAAGCCCAGGAAAGTCAGTTACTAGAAAAAAACAGGCTTCAGGCAGCTAGTCAGAAACTGCACTGCTTATCAGAGGTTGCCCACCACCTGGCCTGAGGCAAGGGCAATGGGTTAAACGAAGTTTCCAGATTTCCTCAGCTTTAATTCCCCCTACTAACAAAGCCTAGAGATAAAGCAAGATAAAGCTCATATACACAGGGCATGGTGGCACGTACCTTTAAGCTTAGCATTCTGGAAGCAGAGGCAGGAGGATCTCTGTGAGTTCAAGGCCAGTCTGGCCTTCTTAGGAAACTGTAGGACAGATAGGACTACATAGAGACAAACAACAAACCCCCCTAACCAACCAACCAACCAGCCCCCATCTCACCAAAAAACAAAAACCCAAAAAATCTTGGGCTGGAGAGATGGCTCAGTGGTTAAGAGCACTGACTGCTCTTCCAGAGGTCCTGAGTTCAATTCCCAGCAACCACATGGTGGCTCACAACCATCTGCAACGGGGTCTGGTGCCCTCTTCTGGTGTGTCTGAAGAGAGCAATGGTATACTCATAAACAAATTATTTTTTTTTAAAAAAAGGCTCATTTACCCCAGAATTCCAGTGTGCTTTCCATCGGGGTCACTTGTTTGTCTATCTTGGTAATGGGAACTCCCAGCATGCTGAACTTCTACAGAATAAAACACTCTTGTGTTTACATGCTCTTTGAGTCCGGGGTGTTATTCTTCAGTGAATCAGACTCTTACAAACTTCTGGTCCCCAGCACCTAAGGACACACTCCTATGTGTGTGTAGATGAATGCCTAGGAGCTTCCACTTCTCTTCCAACAGGAACAGAGACAAAAGTCCCTGCTCCTTTTCTCTCGGTTGGGGCACAGTAACTCACCACAGTTGTGAGCCTTCACAGTTATTGTAATAATTGTCACCCTTGGAAAACACACATTCAGGCATATAGTGGGATTAGTTCCCAGAAGATGAAGAGGGGATAAGGCCAATTACTCGCCGATTTGGCGGTGATTTCCTCACTTCAGCCTTTGGGATCTTTCTACCCCCACTTTAGGAACGAGGAGATTCCGGGTCAAATTTCAACTGTGTTGGAGAGGTGTCTCTGCTGTCAAGGGAGCTCACTGCTCTTCCAGAGGTCCCTTTTAGGTTCCCAGCACCCACGTGGTGGCTCACAACCACCTAGATGCTACAGGGAAGCCGTTGGCACCGGCAGGCACACGGTACACGTAAACTCACGCAGACGCACACACATACACAGGTATGTTGCCTGGAGTGTATATCAGGCAGGTTTGTATCTGCACAGCCCAAATCCTCCAGGGCAAACACCCTTCAGGTCCCACGCCCTCCGGGACCATGCGGTGCGCCTGGGCGGAGCCCCGTCGGCGAGAGCCCGCCCCCGACGCTGGCATGACGTCACGGGCGCCGGCCGATGACGCGAGGTCCGCTTTACGGCTGCTGAGCGTCGGCTGCTGGGCTGGAAAGTGCACGCCACGCGCTGTCGTGAAAAGGTGGGGCGGAGTGCGCGGGAGACTCTGGGAGACTGTGGGATCCGCTGTCTGCTCCCTCCCTGGCCTGGCCGGCTTCCGGACTCCGGCTTGGAGCGGCTGTATGTGTCTCCTGGATCACCTGCTTCGCCACCTCCTAGCGTGGTCCCGAGAGCCAGTGAAAGTTTTTTGGGATCCACGAAGTGCATTGTAACTTAAGGTTGCTGCATGATGTGTATAAGATGCAGACGGATAATTTACTAGTATTTATAATGCCCAGTATAGGGAGAGCCCTTAAGATCAGGATCTCTTGGTGAATAAATAGCTTCATTTACAGTTGTACATTAGGGAGCCGCTTAATCTTAATGCTGCAACACGAAATTAGCTTGCTGGATCATCCCTTTTCATGGTTGACTTGTTTTTATGGTCTTTTTTATTTAAAGTATGTGTGTGTGCGCGCACAACATGCTTGATAAACAAAAAGGAGCTTTCGGAAGTGGGTTCTTTCCTTCTATCATGTGGGTCCCATTATCAAACTCAGGCTTTCTGGTGTGATGGCAAGTTTCTTTCTCCACTGAGCCATCTAGATGGCCCAAGTCTGAAGGGACGGAGTGGGTCAGAGAAGACAGGGTCATAGACATAAAATTCAATGACTGAAATTAAAACCTGGACAGAGCTGAATTTTGCCACTGGGAACTTTTAAATTCAAAGTAGAAAAACTCCTTGATTATAGATTTTGTGTGGTGAGTTTTGTAGTTAGTTATAAAAACGACATTTTAAGAACTAACTTATAGTCTTGTTATTCTACTGCTGTGTATTATGTCAGTAGATTATATTTTCTTGTAAGAAATTAACAGTTACACATGTACTTGCTTTTCTAAGGAAAAGCAACTTTTAAACAGACTTTTTTTTTTAAATTTTAGGTATAAGGATGTTTTACCTACATGTATATACTAAGTGTACCGTGTTCATGCCTGGTGTCTTCAAAGGCTGTCGGATTCCCCAGAACTGGAACTGTGGACTGTATTGAGCTCCCAGTTGGGTATGGAACCTGTGTCCTCTGAAAGAACAAGGGCTGTGTAACTCCTGAGACACATCTCCAGGTGCAGACTAGATTTTTGTAAAAATAAGTATAATACATTAATGTGGAAAATTGGGTGCTAAGCAAAATTTATTTGGTTATTCTGTGTTCTTATACAGGCAAAAATAGCAGGAGATACTCTACTACAATAACCTTATATCCCAAAATAAACTCATTCCCTATATCCTGTAGAGCATACTGTAGTTTATATAACTTGTTTACTGTCCATTTGTGTATCTGGAAAATCATTTGTATATATATAACAGTTAGATTTATGGAAATATTTATTTAAAAATACCATAAGTATTAAAATTGTCTTGTTTTTAAAAATTTGATACTTAGGAATCACATTTCAAATTTTTGCATTATTTTGGACATTTTTTATTTCATGGGTTCAAGAAGCCCTTTAATTACCAGCTAGATGGTAATTAAATAACACAATTGAAAATTATATTCTATTTTCAATCAGTAAGTAAGCCACTTAAGTATGAACAGGTAAAGAATTGGAATGATCATTGATAAATCTTATTTTTCTCTGATATATGTTAATAGGATTCAGTAGGATACTAGGATCCTTCAAGGATACTAGGAGTGACAGGATTTTTGTTAGCATTGATCCCTAGTGGTTTTTTGTTTGTAGTTTTTTTGAGACAGGATCTCTGTGTGTAGCCCTAGCTGTTCAGGAACTCTTCATATAGACCTGGTTGGTCTTACAAAGATCTACCTGCCTCTGTCTGGGATTAATCTGCTGGATTAAAGACATGCTCCACCAAGCCTGATTTTTTTGTTTGTTGGTTTGTTTTTTGTTTCTCTTTCCTTTCTTGTTTTCTTCCTTCATCCATCTTTCCTTCCTTCCTTTCTTTCTTTCTTTCTTTTTTTGTTTTTTTGTTTTTTTTCTTTTTGATTTTTCGAGGCAGGGTTTCTCTGTGCAGCCCTGGGTGTCCTGGAACTCACTCTGTAGACCAGGCTGGCCTCAGACTCAGAAATCTGCCTGCTTCTGCCTCCCAAGTGCTGGGATTAAAGGCGTGTGCTACCACTGGCCGGCTCTCCCTCCCTCCCTCTCTCCCTCCCTCCCTTCCTTCCTTCCTTCCTCCCTTCCTTCCTTTCTCCCTCCCTCCCTTCCTCCCTCCTTCCCTCCCTCCCTCCCTCCCTCTCTCTCTTTCTTTCCTTCTCCATCCCTTTATTGCTTATTTTTAAACGTCTATCCTTTTAATACTGTGGTCAATTGAAAAATAAGCCTATATTTCTCCCTGCTTAATTCTTTTATGTGAATGTCACATCCTTCCTACATGTTTAAGTTTTGATCCAGTGTTCGTTGACTGTCGTCAAGTTCATTTTTTTAATGTCATTGCTTTCAGCAAAGTTGCCACAGGTATTTAGTAAGTTTAGAGCTTCGGTTATGTATCTGTGAGACAGATTTTGTTTGTTCTAGTTATACAAAGTACTGCTGTTACCCTAAGGACAATAGGAGATCATTTATTCTGAGCCAAATATGAGTGACCAGGTTCCAGGACCCCAGATTTAGGTTACCATAAAAATCACATCCCAGGGTAGAAGCATGCCTACGGCTTATGTAGTTAAAAGACAAAGGAAAGTAAAATATCAAGGTTTTTCAAATACATTGGTTGGAATTTGGTAGGTGGATTCCAGCAAATCAAGAGATTTCCTATTATAGATTTAGGGTGGGATCAGATGATATTCTTAGCTCCGGGCTTGGTGGGAGCTAAGGTACTTATCTTCAGAGAAGCTTCAGATGATAGCCACTAGGACATTGGGTGGGCACACAGGTGGACAGTAAACCTGCTGCCAAGATAACCCAAGGTAGTTTACCTGAATATGCAACATCCCCAGTCTCCAGCCTCCTGCATTTTCACCAGTCAGCCTTGCAGAACCTTAAACAGATAGCACTTTTCTGGGCACTTCCTTTTGGTTCGTTGTTTTGCAGTACTGGGGACTGGATTGGGATCTCACACATTGGTAAATGATCTGTGACTAACCTAGATACTTAGCTGATGGTCATTTTTGCTAGTAGATATGTTTCCTTCTCACCTCATGAAAAACTCTAACATTTCTCTCAATGTGTAGATTTCTCAGCCACAGGTGTTTAGACAAACCGCAGTAAAATGAAGCTACAGGAGTTGGTGCATCGGGCTGCCTGTGTCTATTTGGATAGAACAGCTGTATGTTTTGACCAAGGCAACAACCAGCCTCCAGAGTGCTATACCTACAAGACTTTGTTGAGCAAGGCTTCAGAATTATCCGATTTTCTGCTAGCACACTGTAACTTTGGAGGAATTCGGGAAGTTGGTCTCTATTGTCAACCTGGGATAAACTTACCCTCCTGGATTTTAGGGTAATACTTCTAGCATAAACTGATATTACTCTAAGCTAATTTAATAGTTTATAGTACATAATATACATTGTAAACTACTGTTTTATTTACTATTGGATTCTTCTGTGTTAGCTTGTCATTTTCTAAAGAAGTTGAAGTACATATTTCTTCTGGTATTATTTTTTGATCATGTATATTAGTTAATTTGAGCTTATTAAGGAAAGACTAAAAGTTTGTACTTTAAATATCTCTAAAGTATAAAGGCCTCATTTGTCTGTCAGAAGAAAACAGGTAAAGCATTTTCTAATTGTCCTTAGGTAAAGAAGACCATTGAGCCATCATTCCAGTGCCTGTTAACGCTCTTAAAATATTATCTTTCTGTATATTAAGTGTTAAGACCTCTTTCTTTTTTCAATACTGAGTATTGAACACAGGGCCTTGTACATGCTAAATAAACTCTGTACAATTAAGCTGCGCCCTCATCCCACGTTGGGATAAGAAGTGAAAATAGAATTTTACACTATCCTAGATAGCCATTGGGGACAAGATAGAATAGCTACAACCAAGGCACGACCCTAAATCCTGTGAAATGCTGATGAACAGTGAAGTTCTTATCAAGTGCTCCTGGGAGAACTGTATGCACTGCACTAACCTTGTACCTGCCCCACAGGATTCTTCAGGTCCAGGCAGCTTATGCACCTATTGATCCAGACTCCCCACCGTCATTGTCAACCCACTTTATGAAAAAATGTGACCTAAAGTATGTCCTCGTTGAAAAACGGCAGGTTAATGTAAGTCTTAGTGTTTTAAGTGTACGGGGGAGGGAGAAACGGGAGGGAGAGAGAGAGAGAGAGAGACGGGCTGACTTCAGTTTAAGAAGTCTTGACTTCTGAATCACTAACTCTGCCCTTGCTTCTCAGCCTCAGCGATGTCATCATTCTGGTTGAGCGTGTGTTGTGGGAGGTTCCCACACAGTATAAGATGGTCAGTACCGTTACTGTCTCTTGCACGTTAGATACCAGCAGTACCTTCTAGCTGTGGTATCCAAAAATGCCCAGATCTTCCCTAGGGCTCCCTGGCTCCCTCCCCAGTGCATGTTACATTGAGAACTACACTTTGTGACATGGAAGTGTCTTCTAGCCTTATGATGGTTCTGCATTTTCCCTTCCTGCTTCCAGATTCTTTCCTATGCTGGGAAGTGGCATGGTACTTGCACAGTTTACTTTTATGTACTTTTGTGTCAGTTACATAGTGCTCCACTATGTTAAAGGACTATAACTGAGCTGACGTTTTGAAAAAGGGATCAGCTCTTAGACCACACATTAGTGGAAAATTTATTATTTAAAAAGTTCTAAGTATGGAGGTGGAAAGATTTCTCAAAGGTTACGAGCACTTCTGCTCTTGCAGAGGATGTGGGTTCAGTTCCAGCACCCATATCAGATGCTGGATATGACGTCACAAGCCTGTAACAACAGTTCCAGGATGTTCGATACCCTCGACTCTGCAGGCACTGCATTCACATAGTACACATGCAGAGAAGAGCAGGCACACAGCCAGGAAGTGGTGGCGCACGCCTTTAATCCCAGCACTTGGGAGGCAAAGGCAGGCAGATTTCTGAGTTCGAGGCCAGCCTGGTCTACAGAATGAGTTCCAGGACAGCCAGGACTATACAGAGAAACCCTGTCTCAAAAAAAAAAAAAAAAATTAAGTATCTGCCAACCGACAGTGTAGCTGAGAACCACTGCTTTAGAGACAGGAGTTAACACTGGATGTTCAGCAAGAGGTAGTCCATGTTGTATTATTGTTAAATTTTTTGTTGAGAAAATACTGTCTACCTGGTGAAGACTATTATAGAAGTTCTTTTCAGTTTAGTTCTCTTTTACTCGCTCACCTTCTATGTGAACCAGCTTATACTTGAAAATAACCTAAATGCATTGCATGTGTTTGAGTACATGGGCATATGAACTGTGAAGCTCATGAGTATTAAAGTGATCTCTAGAAAGATATTTGAAAGATGAATGTGGTTAGTAAGTGTGTTGAGGTAACTGTTGGTGTCTAGCTGGCGCCTTCCCTTGTACTCCTGAAGGTACTCAGTCCTTTGTTCCCACAAATAGACTTCTCTCAGAGAACAGTGCTGTGCTTTCTTTTACTTTTCTTGTTTGTTTGCTGTTATTTTGTCTTTCGTTTTGTTTTGTTTTTGAGATAGGGTCTCACTATGTGACTATCCTGGAACCAAATATGTAGACCCAGGCCGTCCCTGAATTCACAGAGATCTGCCTGGCTCTGATTCCCAAGAGACAGGATTAGATGCTTGTGCCACCACACCTGGTATCTTATTTTTCTTAAGTCTTGTTGAAAGTGTTCTAAAAGATGGTTAGGTGTGAGAATTGTCACTATCAGGGTGCTTTGTGAAGGTATATAGTAAGGTTTGATACACAAAGCCCCAGAGCTAATGGCTGGCCTTCCTCAGCCATGATTTCCATGATCTGTGAGCATTCCTGCTTCACTTAATGAAGAAGCAATGAGAGGCCATTGAGCATCTGCTGTTTTCCCACCAGATCAGTTACTATCTAGGGACAGTTCAGCCTCCCTGGAGGTACTGCCAAATGTCTGGAGATATTTCTCATTGTGCTGATAGAAACAAGAGGCTATTGGCATCTGTAGGTAGTAGATGGCGCTAAAATTCCTACAGTGCACAAGACAGGCTCCCCCACAGAACTGTGCAACCCAAATGTCAGTGGTGTAGAGCCGTGGGCTAGGTAGAGAGGAGGTGTTTGGAAGGATATGGGGGAAAAACTAAGAGCCAGGCCTCTAGAGCCTCCCCCAGATCTGCAGTGTGGTAGGGTCCTAAGGGGTGTGACTCTGCAGAGTACAGTTTTAATGGAAAAGAATGATTTTGAGCTAGGTCTTAAGAATGTATAAGAATGGGCAGTGGTGGTGCACGCCTTTAATCCCAGCACTTGAGAGGCAGAGGCAGGCGGATTTCTGAGTTTGAGGCCAGCCTGGTCTACAGAGTGAGTTCTAGGACAGCCAGAGCTACACAGAGAAACCCTGTCTCGAAAACCCCCCCCAAAAAAAAAAAAAGTGTATAGGTCATGAACTATTTTTGTTGTTTTGTTTTGTTTTAAACAAACAGCCTGTTGTTAAAATCCCATTAAAAAAAAAAAAGCAGTCCGGCCTCAAACTAGTTATTAAGCTGATGACCTTGAACTTCTATTTTTGTTTGGTTGATTTTTTTTGAGTATGTCCTGGCTGTCCTGGAACTCACTATATAGGCCAGGCTAGCTTCAAGCTCACAAAGGTCTGCTTTGTGAGTGCTGAGATTAAAGGCGTGCTAGCTCAATCAGTCAAAAGGGAGGGAGGGAGGGAGGATTGAAAAGCAAAAGACGATTAGACAACATTATAACATGACTCCAGCCAGTGCTGAGGCTGCAGAGGGCTCGTTTTCTCCAGCCTGCTTTTATACCATTTTAAGTACATGCAAGTAATAAAGTCAGTTCTAGGTCAAGGAACAAACAAGGCAATAAACAAAGTTCCTTAATATCTACCCCTCCCTCCCTCCCTCCCTCCCTCCCTCCCTCTCTATCTCTCTCTCTCTCTCTCCTTATCAGAATAGCTAAGATAAAATGATTACCATGAGCTCCTGCCAAATTTCTACAAGTCAGCCCCAAAAGCTCTCCACACACCTACTCTGTTACAGATGGGTACAGTTTGCCTTTTGTTTTAGCTCTGTGGGCTGTATATACCTCGTCCCACTTCTGACACACACATATGTAACAAACACTTGCAGCAAACATCACAAGCTACCAGGGTGTGACTTTTTGTTATTTATATTTATTTCGTAGGGCAACTCAGATTCTTTCAATTGAGCAGTTTTAAAAACTCTGCCCAAGAAGCTCTGTTCAGAAGACCCCCACTTTAAATGTGTACAGGTCAGGTGTGGCCTGTAATCCTAGCACTCAGGAAGCAGATGGTGCCTCAAGTCTGAGGTCATGGTCTACATAGTGAGTTCCAGGCCATCCAGGGCCGTAACAAGAACTTATTCCCCAAAATCCAAATCCAAACAAACTAAACATAACCCTGTTTCATCCAGCTTATTCAGAATCACACAAGAGCAACAAGTCAGAACCCTGCAGTTGTTGGCTCAGTTGGCAGTCAGGCACGCCGTGTGCGCCCAAATGATGGCTGTCCTCTTCTAGTGCAAGACTGGCTGAGAACGATGGTAAAGGAAGGGTTCAGGAAGTGGCTGTCATTTAACTGTGTAGCCCTGTGCCTTTGCCAGCTGGGGTCAGCTGATCCCATCACATACAGGTTTGCTGATTATGCAAAATACATGAGGATTCTTATTCCATCTCTTGTCGATACCAAGCCTCACCCTCTCCTTCAGTTTTGCACACTTCTGAAGTGCCAGCTTTCTTAGCTCATGAACTCTGTACCGGTGCTTGTCTCAACTGTCCATCTTCTCATTTAGAGAATAACAAATGTTGCCTCTGAAGCCTCTGACCCTCTGTGTGGAGTTAGGTTCAGTTTCTCTGACATTTCAGTCATGTGCCATTATTACCTTTACTGTGTTCCACTGTAAGTGTGGGCTTTTCTGCATGTCTGCTTTGAAGGTGAGTTTGGAAATAACACTTAACTCTTGAGTTAATGAGATATATCTCATTTCTGTCTTTGTCTTGAAGGGTTAGTAGAAATGTCACTTCTAGCAGACTAACAGTAAGAAGAGCCAGGAGAGCAGCTTGGCTAGTTCTGGGCTTTGTGCTACAAGAACAAGAACTTGGCTAACCACAGAGTAGATGATGTAAATGATATGGCTGAATAAGACTGAGCCTTGAGAAAAAAACCTATACTTCCCCATGATTGTTCCTCGAACCCTGTCATATGCTGAGTAACAGGCTGGTGCTTTCCCCATGATTGTTCCTGAACCCTGGCACTTTCCACAGTTAGCCCTCCCCACTCCCCCTGGGTTGTGGTTTTCTCCTTTAGATATCCTACACTCCCCTAGCTAGGGGTCGAGCTCCTCTGCCCCTAGGTGGGTTACGGGTTCTTGGCCTCAGCGTGCTGATTGAAATATACCTCTTGCTGATTGCATCAAGATCCGTGACTTTGAGTCTTTTGGGTGGCTGTAATTTCTCATGGCTTGAGTGGGGGTCTCCCCTCCCCGGGGACCTTTCACTGTCTGTTTCTTTTTGAGACAAGGATATCTTTGTGTAGCGCTATCTGTCTTGGAACTCACTCTGTAGCCCAGGCTGGCCTCAAACTCAGAGATCAGCCTTCCTCATCTCCCAAGTGCTGGGATTAAAGGTATGCACCATCATCGCCCAGTTTAACATGTTAATATTTGTAAATTTCTTCTCTAACAGAAATTCAAATCTTCACATGAAACAGTTTTGAACTATGATATAGTTTCAATGGAACATAAGGACCTGGTACTCTTCAGACTGCATTGGGAAACTGGTGAGGCGAACTCAATGCTCGGTGACAGAACAGATAAATACAAGGTGAAGGAGAGAGAAGACAGAGTGAATGGTGACAACAGGACCCAAGAGAAGGAATGTATGGACATGCGGCATGAGGGTTGCTTGGCATATGTCCTCCATACCTCAGGGACCACAGGGACACCGAAGATTGTCAGAGTGCCTCATGCATGCATACTACCTAATATCCAGCACTTCCGGTAAGTTCTGTCCTTGGAATCCTTCTTGGAGTTTCCGTTTTAAGCTGGGTGTCGTGGGACTCAGTGGTATTTGAGAGGCTAGAGGCAGAAAGATTACAAGTCTGACGCCAGTTTGTACTATGGAGAGAGACTCGGGAAAACAAAACAAAAATCTTATATTTTAAAAAAGAACAGAGAACTAAGGATCATATACAGATCAAACAAGACAGATCCAATTGCTCAGTTACTTAGGAGTATACATTTAGATCAAGATTTACAATAAAACAAATACTTAAAGTTGTTAACCATATCTGTTCCCAGCCTTCTGGACAGAAAACAGGTTATACATCTACTTCTTATCTGTGAACACAAGTGGAACCATCTAAGTTATCTAATATTTATACCAATAAAGATGCAGAAGGCGTAGACTGAGGTAGAAACCTGCTAGCTCATTGAGGTAACTTTATTTTCTTAACTATATACAAAATATCTATTCACAAGCCTGATCCTACAACCGAACTGTTAGCTCTCTAGGAATCTCTTTCCATCTGTGTCATTCTACAGAGCTAGGCTACCTCTCTCTTGAGCACCAACAAACCCAAGAGGGCTCTTAGCTTACTTTCTTAGCGTATTGTGTTATCTGTGTCCTGCCAGTTGCTTCTCTGTTGTTCCTGAAGGCTGAGAGAGAGAGAGAGAGAGAGAGAGAGAGACAGAGAGAGAGAGAGAGAGAGAGAGAGAGAGAGAGAGAGACAGAGAGAGAGAGACAGAGAGAGAGAGAGAGAGAGAGAGAGAGAGAGAGAGAGAGAGAGAGAGACAGAGAGAGAGAGACAGAGAGACAGAGAGAGAGAGACAGAGAGAGAGATGGATCTAGCGAAGGTCTAGTTACTATACAAGAAGTCTATACCTCCTCCTCCACATCCTTGCCAGACTGAACTATGATGTAGCCATGGTGGTATGGCTCAAGCCAAGTCACTAGGTGCTGAACCGTTTCACCTTTATGGGTGAGGTAGCTCCAGACCACCCAGCTGACTTTGCCTTGGGTCATAGAGCAAAGCCCACAAGACCTCTTCCAAGCAACTTGCCTTAAAACAGGCAGGGACTTTGTATTCTTTAGCATTCTTATCTAAGGAGGCTTTTAGAGGCTCACCCAAACTGCATCTCTACAGGACACATCTAACTGCATCTGACAAATGCAATATCTATTTAGGCTTTTATATTTTGCTAACAATTAGGTTTTCTATGTACAATAATCAAATATCCTGTAACACACAAGTCTATAGCCATGCTTCCTACACGGAGGGATCCCAAGGTCAAGGTTCATAGTGAGACCCTGTCTAAGACAGAAGGAGTGGAGGGAGGGAAGAAAGAAAGTTTGCTGACTTTGAACATCTCACCATGAAACCAGACAGTATATATAAAGAACAGTTTCATTAAAAATTGAATTTGGGTTATTCATTATGTGAGGCACAGGTATACCATATTTAGATTTTTAAAAATACAAAACCCCCCAAAACGTTAAGTTCTTTTTTAAACTTTTTTAAAAAGATATTTATTTATTTATTTAGTTAGTTAGTTAGTTTATTATGAGTACCCTGTAGCTATCTTCAGACACCAGAAGAGGGCATCAAATCTCCTTACAGATGGTTGTGAGCCACCATGTGGTTGCTGGGAATTGAACTCAGGACCTCTGGAAGAGCAGTCAGTGCTCTTAATGGCTGAGCCATCTCTCCAGCCCCCTTTTTAAAAAGATTATTTATTTATTTTTATGTGCTTTATTGTTTACCTGCATATATGTCAGTGGGAGGGTATCAGATCCACTGGAATTGGAGTTAAGACAGCTGTGAGCTGACATGGGGGTGCTGGGAATTGAAACGGGGTCCTCTAGCTAGAGCTGTTAACCACTGAGCTATCTCTCTAGCCTCGATTTTTAAAAAATCTTCATGCCACACTTAAAGATGTTTTTAAGTTAAGAGAGTTTTCTTAGGGAGTGATTTGCATGTTCAGGTTAAAAGCAGAGTATAGACTAAACAAATCCCTGCTCTGATATCCTAACTTAACGTCTCCTGCTGCTCTTTGTTCTCATGCAAGAGAAAATTCCAAATAATAGAAAAAGGAAAGACTGGGCCTACAGTAACATTGGTGAGTATGCCTGACCTGCATCCGAGCATTCAGGAGGTTGAGACAGGAGGATTAAGACTCCTGCCCAGCCTGGGATACATTGTAAGGCATTGTCTTAAAACATACAAATGAGGGTAGAGAGGTGGTACAGGGGTTAACAGTGCTTCCTGCAAGTTCATGCTGACTGACGTTGGAATACTAAGACCCATGTCACAAGCTGGACATCCGACACATGTTCTATAACACCAGCACACACACACACACACACACACACACACACACACACACACACACAC